>NW_022589789.1:2787335-2823168 GCF_004348235.1 Phoca vitulina
CCCCCCGGGCCGGCTCCTCCCCCCGGGCCGGCTCCTCCCCCCGGGCCGGCTCCTCCCCCCGGGCTCCTCCACGCCGCGCATGCTCCCTGGGAGATCTTCAGGTACCGCCCGTGTTACGACCAATCGCACGACCCCGTTTCCAGCTCGGAATTCCGTTCTAGGTCCAGACACTTACTGGTTTGTCGCTCAGGCTCCCAAGTCACAAGGTGCCCGAGACTTTATACTTTTCCTTCAAAATTGGTTCCTCCCTGAGTAGTTCATCAACCCTGGTCTTGCCCCATCCCCCCCCAACCCCTACCGCTACTCCGTGGTTGTAGAAGCTGGAGACGGGGTTAACTCTGGACCTTTCAAATGCCTTCCCTGTTTCGGTAACCTCTGCTTCCAGAATCTCTCTCTCCTCGAGCCACTTTTCTCCAGCCCCTCTGCTGTCGCCCCACCTCAGGCCCCATTGTCCCACGGGGCTCGCTGCTGCAGTCCGTTCTCCACACTGCAGGAAGGCAGGTTTTTCCACAGAACACATTGCTCCTGTCACTCCCTTCAGGAGGTTTCCATCCCCTCCAGGACAGGTGCCAGTCTCCATCCCATGGCCCCCCGGGACATGCAGAAACCGGCGTCTGTGCCCCTGCAGTGCGTCCCCGTGCGGCCTGCGTGAGCTCCTCGGCACGGCTTGCAATTTCTCAGGCGCACGGTTCTCTCTCGCCCGAGTTTGCCCCATGAGCCCTTTCTGCTCCTTGTCCTCACAAAGCCAGCTTTTAGATTTTAGTTTCTCTCACCAGAGTATTCCGTAGTCGGAGTACTTACCTTCATCTAGCAGCAATTACCCTGTCATGTTTCCTTTCGGGTTTTCTTTCGTGGGAACTGTAAATTCTGAGATGGCTGGGACCTTGTCCATCTGCCATGTCCCTACCTCTCCATCTCTTGATGTCCAACCCAGAGCTGACACCTAAGCACGAACGGAATGACAAGGGAAATAATCCTGGGGAGGCTGGCGTTTTTAGAAGAAAAGATAACTTAGTTATATTAGAAACTGAAGTTCTAAAAAAAAACAAAACACACTCACACATACACACACACACGCACAAACCAGGCATGGTAACCAAATTAATATTTTGGCAGGGATTCTGGATTTCCTTTGCTTTCCTTACATTTAATGTTCTTAAGTACATTTAAAAACTTCTCATCAACAATAATTGTTTCTTTAGAAGAAAAAAAAAAAAAAAAAGAAATGGCTTCCCCTTGTTTTGTGCTCCTGATTGATGGATTAACTTTTTTGGAGAAAAGGTTCTTCTTCCTTTTTTTTTTTTTTTTTTTTAAGATTTTTATTTATTCATGAGAGAGAGAGAAGCAGAAGCAGAGGGAGAAGCAGGCTCCCCGTTGAGCAGAGAGCCCAATGCGGGACTCGATCCCAGGACCCTGGGATCATGACCTGAGCCGAAGGCAGATTCTTAACCATCTGAGCCACTCAGACGCCCATTGGAGAAAAACTTCTTAAATCTTTTCCATTGGATAGAATACATAAAGCAAGAGGCAGAAACGTTGGTTATCATCACAAAGGACACATTTGTTGAGGACTTTGAAGGGTAGTAGAGGGAAACGGGAGTAAATACTTGACATTGTTCCTTGAGGATTGAAAATAACCTGTGTTTGACAATTATGCTGATTGTGGATGTTCCAAGGAAATTAATGTTTGTAGAAATTACTGCGGTTTAACATAGCTTGCGGTCATCTAATTGTATCTGTGTTAGAAATTATTTCATATGAAGCATCGTCTTAGTACCAGTAGAGAATGTGACCAGGTGAGCCTTGTCTTAGACCCCATACTGAAGGATGTAGTCAGCAGGGACTACTTTAAAATGAGTTCTCTCTGTAGGTTTAATCCTCTTAGAATTAGAAAGCTATATTAGAATAGGAAGGGGCCTAAGGTATCATTTATGATTCTCTTCACTTCATGTATTAAGAAATAAATGCAGAGAGGTCAAATGATTTGCTTAATGGCTGCAAGGCCAAGGTAGTGGCAAAGTAATTTAGAAACAAGTTGTCCATTCCTCTTACACAATGTGAGTGGGCCTTAATTGACTGTGATTGTGTTGTTCAGGCAATTTATATTCTGGTTGTGTTAGGAAGTAGCATACAATAAAAGCATGGGTTTTAGCATCAGACAGTTACATTTTGGGTCTGCCACTTACAGATAGAATGACTTGGGGAGGTTCCAGTACCTCTCTGATCTTTGCTGTAGCCCACGGTGGGGGGGTGGGGTATGCAAAGGAGATGAAGTGTGGTTCTACATGACAACAGAACCTGAAACTGGACCTTAAAGCTAAGACCACTCTTCTCCAAGACTCAAGCCTGTCTTTTTATTCATTGTTTTGTGTTTACCTGTCCTTTGGATGTTAGTACTTTCCACAATATATCATTGTAATCTAGGCCACATACTGTGCTGTGCCCTCAGTTTTAGGCCTGCTTCCACGTGGCCTAGTGTGTATAAGATCTCCAAACCATTTTGAGGAAAATCTGAGTTATTCACTCGGAAATTAATTTATTCATCCATTTATTCACCTAGTATCTGCTCTGTGCCAGGCATTGGGGATAAAACAGAATAAGCCCAAAAATACTGAAATGTCGAATAATAAGATTGTGCCCTTTAGTAACTAGAACCCAGTCTTTAATTTGCTGCCCAGATCAGGGCCTTATCTATGCCAGGTTTTCAATGCTTATGGTTGAGATGGTGGGATACAATTTCTCTGTGTGAAAGACATCATTTGACCCACTCATGCTTACCTACAACGACATGAGAATTTGCTAAACCCTGCAGAAAAGATATTAGTTTTTTAAAAGAAGCCAAGATTTTAGCTTTTCCTAAGAAAAGTAGTCCAAGTATATAATGGAAAGCATATTCATTGGACAATATCCAATTTTTGTTGTTATATATCATTTGTTATTTTCTGATTATAAAAGCAACATATGATCATTTGAATATCTTTTCTAAGTGTGGACTACATTTACATTGTTTTTCAGTATTGGGGTAATTCCCAATTTTATACCTTTGTAAATAATGTTATGATAAATATTGATTCACATGTATCTTTATTATTTGTGTAGCTTATTATTTTGTGAGGGCAGTGACCACAAAGTGAAATAAATGGCCGGGTCAAGGAGTATAAGATGTTTTTGGACCTGTGATATACATTTCTGTATTACTTTAAAAAAGACTGTATCCCTTTACACTGTTACCCATTAGGAGTTATCTTGCTGCAACCGAGAGCTAAGTTTTCTCTAATAGGTGAAAAGGCTTTCCTATTTTTCCAGAGGTGGAGCTGAGGGGGCTGAGCACAACTACTCCTACCTGGGACTGAATAAGTTAGATTGAAGAACATTTTTGCACCTTAAACAACAAGCCACAAAGTGAAAATTGTAGTTCTTTTATTTTAGTTTCTTCTTCTAATTAAGTTTAATTTGAAGAAGGTTTTTATGTAAGGAGACTTACAGGGCCTGGGACTAGCCTAGGTTGCAGACCACCCTGGGCCTCTCTTCTACCCCCTCGCTCTGCCTCTCCCCTGTGCCGCCATAGTACCCCCGTGGTGTGTTTCTCCTTCCTAAACTCCTTTTCTTGCAACGACAACAAAAAAATCATCAAAAGATTTAAAACAAAACTGTGTACCCCCATCAAGTTTTTTTTTTTTTTTAAAGAAATTAAAAGGCATTGTATCTTCTGTTAAATATTTATGTAGTAGGCTGCTGATGTCTTCATTTAAATCTGTCTTTTGAGATGTAAATTAGACATGGTTAGGGAGGTAGAGGAGGTGTAGACTCTTTCCCATGAAAATGTTCAATTGTGAGGTTCTTTCTGAACAGGCACCTTACTGTTTTTTTTTTTTTTCTCTAGAAAGCCTGCATTGCTTTTTTTAAATGGAATTTTTATTTGATTTTCTAAAATTCTAAAATAGCCTTTTAGATTATTTAGGGATTTCTCATGAATAGCTTTGTAAGGATTTTGTCATCTAGAAAATTTCAGTTATCTAGTTCAATTAAATGTATCTGTTAAGCAAATGTGAGGATACGTTGTTTGTCTTATAAAGTAAATTGTACAGCAAGCAGGTCTCATATAGAGATTTGGATCGCAAGTCTCTTCAGTGTATGTGCTCATTTAAAATTTTCAGACATACTTGTTCTTAAAGGCATAGGGTATTGCTTTAGTTTGTTTTTGTTTTTACCTCCCCAAAGTACTTTGGAATTGAGGCATAGTATTCTTTCAGAAAATGTTTTTATTTTTTTACATCAGAGACCTTGAATATTTAATTTACTTTTCTGTGAAGCTGTCAGTTGTAATCTGCAGTTAAAAAAAAAAAAAACTAATAAAACAAATCCTCATTTCACAATTTAAACCTTATTGAGTCTACTTCACTAGCGCTGCGAGTTTATTATTCTCCTGCAGTTTGACGTGCCTCCAATTGTAATTGTGTTGACCCTTCAATGCATTAAATCTCCCCAGTGCTTATCAAACTGGGAGAGATAAGTCTACAATTTGGAACTTCATTAAATATCTCATTTATATTAAACAGATGATAGTGTCTAACAGAAATAATAATTTGTTCCGATGAAGGAACTGCAACCGTTGTGGTTTCCTCTGTTTGGGATGTGTGGTCCTCTCTCTCACTTGGTGGTGCTGTGCTGCACCCCCCTCCCCACCTCCTCCCAAGCCCTCTTTGTCTCTGGCTGCAAGCCAGCACCAGAGCGTCATAAGATACTAGTCCATGGGGTTAACCTCAGAGCCCACGTTTGGAGGATTGCTGTTAAGTGTGCTTTGTTCCCTCCTTGAAGCAGATTTGTTTCAAGGCCTTATGAACATAGGTTCCTTATTCATATTATTTTTGTGCAGAATCTGACTTATGAGGCACAGCTGTTTGAAAGAATGCCACATACTGTTTTAATTCATGGTGATGGAAATTGACCTATATTCTTTGCTTATTTATTAGATCATATATGTTTGTGACATATACATCTTTGCTTCATTAGAATATTTGGTCCCTACTTCTGTATTGTTTATGTACTATTAAAGTGGTTTTTTTCAGGTATTCCCTATCTTATATTTAAGATTATAGTAAGAGAATAGAATGATTTCTTAACTAATTTCTAGCAGAAGAAATGTAGGCTCAGTGAATTGTTCGAGACACCTGAGCTCACAAGTAAAGATCTTTTAGAGTAGGTAGTAATTCTACCACCACACGTGGAGATGAGTGCTAATTGTTAGGTGTATTTACCTATTATAGATATAAAAAGTATAGCTTAGTTCCAGCTTCCATTCTGATAAAGCACACTTTGTGCAGAGCAACATCTCATAAAGAATTCTGAATTAAAGCATAACTTAAATTGACTTCAACAGATACTAACAGTCAAATTGAAAAAATAAGCAGCAAAATAAGTTTAAAAAAAAAGCTTTTAATATACATATTTTTCCTCCAGTGGTTGCAATCTGACAGAACTTCATGGGAGGCACAGTGTAAAGTGGCAGAGAAAGTTGGTCATTAGGCAGAGCTGTCATCACAAATTATTTTGGTACAGGGTGAAAAGTTCTAGTTCATTTGGTACCCAGTTGGATGCAGGCCTTGGGCAAGTTGTTATAATTCCCCCATGCTGCTAATGGGCCTCCAGTACTGATTTTCCCTTGCCCCCTTTTCTCTGTAGCTGAAGTCACCTGGGAGCCCCTCTGGACCTGAGCTGCCCATTGAAACGGTATTGGATGATCGAGAACGAAGAATCTCCCATTCCCTCTACAGTGGGATTGAGGGGCTTGATGAATCCCCCACGAGAAATGCTGCCCTCAGCAGGATAATGGGTGAGTCAGGTAAAACTCTGTTTATCACATCTTATTTTTATGCTTTCCCGGTTCACTGGGAGGTTATTAATGTAATATTAATGTAAGGGAGGCCCGTGTTTTCAAGAGGAAAAAGAGCAGGTTCATTACAATCATCCAGGAAGTGTTAATAGTGAAGAGACTGAATCAATACATTGATTTTGTTAAGTGAATTTTAGATCCTATAACATGTTGGGGCGGGGGAGAAAAGGAAGGGGTCACATGGAAATATGTTCAGCGATCAAGATATATTTAGCTTGTTTGAGAGTAGAAGTGAAGCCATGTTTTAGGAAAGTCAGAATTTAGTGGTTTATGATGAGGAGGATTCAAAGTCACGTATCTTTCACGGCAGCACCTTTTTTACAGGGAGAGGAACAGATGCAGCTGTACATGTTCGTATGTAGATGAAATATTCACATTTATTTGGCTTGTATTTAATAGGATGTTACCGTTTTTAAGTTGCATCTCTACTTTTTCAAAGCCCTGATTTTAAAGTCCGGAAGCTAGTGTTTTGCATCCTTTGTTTGGATTCGGCACCATACTGTCTGCTCAGCCCCAGTGGGTACTGAGGTTATTAGCACTTGCTCGGCAGAAGTGCAGCTTTCTCCTAACAGATCCAGTTAATAAAGACTTGCTTTGCCACAGGAGTGGGTGGATTTACTGAGTTGCTCATCTTGGGATTAACTTGCGAGAGTTTTCAAATTTAAAACATAAGCAGCTGTTTCGATTAAAATAGCACCTGACATAAAACAGTTTTATTGTTGGTGTGTTTCGCAAGGCTCGAAAATAAAACCCTAAATTTAACGCCATTTTGAAACCTTTAATGAAGATTTAATACAATTCAAGTTTCCATTATGAAGCTTCTTTGGAACAAGAATTTATTTCATTCGCCAGTGGACATTTATGGAAAGCCTACTATTGACAAGACGTTTGTGTACACACTTTTGCTGTAGATACAAAAATGAGTGAGACACAATCTCTGCCTACAAAGAACTCTCTCCTGGGCATGACAGGAAAAACACATAAACATGACTAGTAGAATTTTCTGGTCTTCCTTTGGTCCTTCTAGCTTTCTAGTTCGGAGAAGTTGCTAAATTCTCAATTCCTTATTTTGTTGCACATAGGACTTAGACCTGCCAGCCCTCTGGTTTTACTTTGTCAGTGGTTTTCTTTTTTGCCTACTTGGCATAAATGGAAGTAGGGGAAGGATGCTAAAACCACTGTGCACCTGTCAGATGCCACACAGTGCACAGAGATCACCACACTAATCTTTGCTTCTTAATGATCATTCTCTTCACTGCCGTTGCGTTTTCCATACTTTCTTGGTTTTGGTGTAAAACTTTATCTTTGTTAAATACTTTTTTCATTAATGAAAATTCAGACCCCTTGAGAGAGAAAGAGCGTGCATGTGTCCCTGGATCTGTGTGCATACAAAGTGATATGCTGTAATTTCCCCTTTATTATAGGAACATAGGACTTGCCATACTGAATCAGACCATTGGTCCACCAGTTCCTGTAACCTGCGTCCTGCCTCCAATCCCTGATGCTTCAGAGGAAGGCTGAAAAACTAAAACTAAAAAACCAAAAAACCCCAAAATTCACCTAGTGACCTTTTGAAGTGCTGTATATAATGGGTTGAGGACTCCTTCATTTTCTTCATAGTCTGTTACCCTGATTTTGTTAGCTGTGGCTTCGTTAGTCCACTTCCATTTGCATTACTGTTGTTTTCCCTTCCCTCCTCTAGAGATGTAATGGACTTTTAAGGCTCCAGATGCTTTCCCCTGGGCAGCAGCTTCCCTCCCAGCTGTGTGCTTTGTGATGTACTGTGCATGCCCTTTTGGGTTGGGGGTGAAAGACTCTTTACCCTTTTTTGGTAGGCCAAGTTAATGTTGAACGATTTGGGTATTTTCTTAACATAGTTTTTTACATATTCTACTGGAAACTAGGGATCCTTTATAGTTTTACCCTGAGAAATGCATATGCTTAACCTGATCTGTCTTGAGTTTTACAAATTTGAGAACTCAGTCTTCATCAGTCCATATTCCATTATCAGTGGCCCTAAGAAACAAATGGTTTGCTAGGTCAGTTCCCACTTAAAGTTAGAAATTCTGCAAAGGATGTTAGCTTAAAACAAAATACAGGGTACCAAATATAAGATAGTAGAGCACTGAATTTCTGTTAACCTAAATCAGTAGCACTAGTATTTATTGATTTGCACAGTATCTAGGTACATGGAAATCTCTCAGGTAGATCTTGTTTGGTTGCTGATTGTCTTCTGTATATTTAGAATAACCCTTACGTAGACACTAGTGGAGGTGATGGTATTTACTTTATGATCTGCTCTGATTCAAATAGAGCTTTGTATTGAAATTATAGTTGATTACTTTAAGAAATGACTAGTTGTATGCAAACAGGATGAATTTTCACCTAGAAAAACCCTCATGTGAGACTCTAGACCAAAAGGAGCTTTGAGGCTTTCTAACTCATTTCTATGGGAACATATCTCAGGAGAGAAGCTTCTAAAAAAATAAATCAAAAAAGGAAGAGATGTAAGACTTGGCAGGATGTCAGGGGTCATTAGCCGCACTCTCCCACTTGACAGATAAAGGAACATTGTCACAAGATCCCATGGTGATTTTTTGTTTTATGTTGTTTTTGGATATTTCTTGTTTCTAAAAGTAGCCCTCTCTAGGGCATACTGAGACCACACAATAAAGATTAGTGACGTCCATTCTTTATTAAGATCAGTTTATCCGTATCTTTAAGCAAAAGGCATTAGACAGTCAACAGAATTTGTTCCGTTGTGGCGGCCACTGTGTTCTAAAAATCAAAAAAGCTCATCTCTGAAAACAGTCTTAGAAATCATCTACTCCAGCTGAATTATCTTCTGTTCAGAGAAATTAGGGACCAGAGAAATTCCAGTGACAAGTCCGGAAGCCACATTCTGTGTTCCTCGACCAGTTAGGATGTGTATTTCCCCGAGTCATGAGTCCCACATTACTTCAACCTGGATCGATCTCCCTAGTTTTTGGTCGGGTCATCCAGAGTTGTGACCAAGACAAGATTTCTCCAGATGTCTTCTGTATGAGTCTACCTGCCACTAATCATGGATTTTAATCCTGGATATTCATCAAAAAGAAATCTCTAGAGAGCCTACCTAGGATTCTTCGTGTTAAAAGACTTAAAAAAAATCTCTCCTAAATTGCTGGACTGTCTTAACTATAATAATCATAAAATAATAATAGGCATGGTTAATTTAACCAACACGTTCACTAAAATACATCACAAGTTGACATTTGGGAACATGGAACCTTAATTTGTTTTTTTCCAAATTTTAATCTGAAGAAATTTTCTGTTTAAAGCAAGACCAAAATCTGGTGTATTCGTTTTAGAGATTAACCTTAGTAGTTTTTATATTCATACATTTGTGGTGAGTTTAAAAAATAATTATGCTCAGCATATTTTTATCTTGTTAGAAATTTAACATTGAGAAATGGAACATTAATGTTATTTTTATTGTGAGTCAAATCACTGGAAAAGTTTTCATCTGTTTCTAGTGTCATGAATGGTATTGCCTTTTATGTAAATGTACCAATGAATAAATGTTTAGTAAACAATCATTTCGTATCTCATTGTTTCACTCTTCTGTAAGATACTGACTGGTTTAAATTTTAGTTTGTAGTTTGTCGGTTAACTAGTTGAGGAAGTAGAAATATTTATCCATCAAAAAACCGATCAAAGGCTTCTCAGGTCACCCTTGGAAGGTTTCACGTTTATGATGTACCAGGTATCATTAAGAGGTATTGTCTAGGTGGAGTTTGGTAGAACATGGAGTGAGATAATTTAGTTGTCCATTGCTCCCAATATATTCCTGCATCCAGATTCGAAAACTGTAATTCTTGGCGAGTATGTCAAGAAGTTGGGAAGCTGATGAAAAATGTGAATTCTCAAATCTTTTGAAATATTAGCCCCTAGAATCATTTGTGAGAGGAAAAAGCTAAATTGTTTTCTTATTATTAGGAAAATTTCTTACCATTTATGTATAAAATTTTGGATCACTTAAGGTACAATATTTCTATTCAACACAGCATATTATAAAAAAAGGATTGTCATATGAAGAACCATTCAGTGTTCCATATTGCTTATTAGGCTGTCTCTCAGAATATATTGTGTAAACCCAAGAGTTTTAGTTTTTGTGTTTAAAAGTGAGTACACTATAATTATATTGTAATTTTTCCTTCCAGTAAATTTTGCCTTTGTGAGGACTTGGCATTTAATGCTATGACACGTGCCTTGTCAGTGGTGAGCTGTCAGGGATAACTCTGGTTTTGTCATTCTGTACACTTTTTGGGCAAAAAAGTATGTCTTGAGAAGGAAGTATTTCTTTTGGTGATAGTGCTAGGATGTCCAACCTTATTTATGAATGGTAATTTTTTAGATAGATTTCTGTCTTTCTCTACTGAAGTCCTAAAACTCAAGTAGTAGTAAATAAATAATTTGAATTCGGGAGAGGGAAACAATTAAGTTAAATTTGATTTGCTTTATAATCATGAGCATTTATAAAAAGTTGCTAGTTTTCACAGTTTGTCAAAATGAATGCATTTCAAATCAAAATAGAGTGTTTTTCTTGATAAAATACTGTGTTAATGTTTCAGTGAACATACAGTATTTCTATAATAAAGTAGTTGGTGCTAAATAATCAACACATTTGAAACGTCTAGCATGTCTTCTTTTGTGGGTTGTCCTGGAAAGTTACGGATCAACTTAATTTTTGTCCCTTTGTTGAGTGTCTAGAATAATATGTATTTTAAAAATCCTTCAAGCCTATATATGCCATCCCATAATTGCCAAAATCATGTTAAAACAAAAAGTCATCATTTGCACATTCTTATGAATGTTTATTTTAAAAATTAGATCTTAAGCCTGATGTTAAAATGTTAAAATCTCTCCACATGTTGCTGTGGTGCTATTTTAAAAAGTGGTTTATAATAAAGGGAAAGAGCACCCTGTGTAAAGTGTAAAATGGTGCTAGTATGGGGAAAGGACAGCGATCCGTTTTATTTGGGTTGGAGCCAGTAGAGCTGGCTTACCAGATTTGAATATTGGACTTAAAATGATACTTCTCCCATCCCACTGTAAGGTGATGGGGAAATTGTCAATTCTTGCTCTGTTGGGAGAGCCAGACCAGTGGGCCTCCATCATACCCTGATGTGTGTTTCTGTGAGTATGGACTCTCTCGATGTATCCACTTGGACCAAAGCCTTGTCCAGTGAGGTCTTACTCAGAAGTATGGCACAAGATTTGAGGAGGAAGCCAGAAGAAGTATGGATGTTTTCGGGAGGAAGATGGCATCATTTGGACCCCAGCTTTATCTTTAAGGGTTCAGGGCTTAAATCGTAATTTTGTCCCAAGAAATATAAACGTCTGTCATGCTGATCCATGCACCTGAGCAGATTTCCCCAAAAGAAACTCGTCAGTATAGACAGTTGTGAGTCTTTCCTTACCAAGAACATTATATCCGAATTGAATAAATAAAAATGTACAGACCCCACTGTCTTAGCCTGAAAATCTTTGGGCAGTTAGATCCTATCTTTTTAAGATCACTCCCGCCATCTCCCCATGAGGCCTCGATTCTGCATGTACTCATCTTTGAAGTGTCACCTGAATGTACTGGGAGCATTTCTCCATCATGAATTTAATGATGTTGTTGCCATTGTGTAAAACCAATGTCATCATTTCTTCTAGCAGAAAAGATCATATTCATCATTCAAAGCCCAACTATGAGGTTAACTTTGGTGAGGATCCCCGGTGTCCTCTGCCTCCAGCCACCCAGGTGAAGGCCACAGTCTTTTTAGCATGTCCTTCACACCATCAGTCAATTATCAGTGTTTGTATGTCTCTCTGTTTCTCTAGGGTGTGAGCTGTTTGGGGGCAGAGATTTAAGTCTTTCTTACATCCTTGCTATGTGGTATATGCCCAGCAAATGAGTAGGTGAATGATTGATGTAAGTCTGCAGGGCTTCCCTATAAATTTCCTGGTAAAATTTTCCAAGGGACTTTCACAACTTAGAATCTGTGTAGCATTTTCACTTTATAAGATGTTCAGGAGATCATCTGTGGCTTTAGGAAACCTGAATCCAGTGAAATTGAACACTGTGCTGAGAGCTACAGAGCCGTCGAGTCAGAGAAGGGAACAGACTCGAGGCCTCCACTGGCCATTTATTTGTGAAAAAATAAATTTCCTTCATTCTATTTTGTTCCACCAGGTTGAGCAGATGTTTGGAAATTTAGACTTTTTCTAATGTTGTAACGTATTGCCATTCATACACATAGCCCTTAGATCGATATCTAGAATTTCTCTTCCTTTTTTTTTCCACCGGCCAGGTAAATACCAGCTGTCCCCCACGGTGAACATGCCCCAAGATGACACTGTCATTATAGAAGATGACAGGCTGCCGGTGCTCCCTCCACATCTGTCTGACCAGTCATCTTCCAGCTCCCACGATGATGTGGGCTTTGTGACAACGGATGCTGGCACATGGACAAAGTCTGCAATCAGTGATTCAGCAGACTGGTAAGATCGCACTCCAGGCTTGGGAACCATTACTTAATTGCAATCACCTTCACTTTATGCTGAAATGGTCTATCATTAAGCACAGTTAATCAGTTTTGTTTTATGGCTGTGTTCTGTTTTCATGGTCTTAATACTCTTAATTATCACTCTTTTAATAAAAGATTCCCCTCCACCCCATAAACTTGCCCCGTTGTTTTAGCGTGTCCAGGGTTGTACTTATTAACTCAGCCAAGTCTACAACAGAACTATCACTCACCAAAAAAGACCTACTCATTTGTGAAGTTCCGCTGTTGGTTATTTTAGATCTGTTTTAATTTGATGAATTGTTCTTTTTATTAAATCAGTTCTAAGCAAATCTCTGAGGTGACTGAAAGTTTGTAACAATTAGATGACTTTGGTCAAATTAATAGGTGCTATGCTCTGGGAGTGGGAGGAGGCTTTTTAAAAGGTTTGCTTGTTTTTTTTTAGAGTGCTGTAACCCTGCCATTTTAAGTGCTTCCCGCTTGCTTCTAACATTGTGACTTTTGAGGCAGCCTAATGCTGTTTCTTTCTCCAGAATCTTCCAAAACAGAAGAAAGCATTTGATATTATTGAGCCAATGCGTGGTCCATGAGTGTGGATGTGTGCCTTAATTTGCATGCCTTGTAATTATGCACATCCATAAGCCAAAAGGCAAGTCCCTCCCAGGGATGACCTTGTGAGGTTGTAGTGATAATTAACATAAGCCACGTGAAGCATTATACCAGAATTTTCTTATTGCCCTTTCTCTGGGGTGTTCCATGAATACATCAACAAAATGGTATTTAAATGTTACAGCATTGTTCCTTCACCACCTACCCATTTCTCTTTTCTACTCTTACCCAGACTTGTGTCAAAAATTGGTATTAGACCAGAGGAGTCTGGAGGCCCGTCATTGATTTGTGTTAACATTTTAGTGGTGATCTTAGCAAAGTCGCCCTCTCCCCAACCCTCCTCCCCTGCTCCTTACAAAACCACACAAACATCCAGCACATGTACCTGGGAATTCTGCAGATCTCTTGGAATAGTCTCACCTGTTAATCTGGATCCTTGAAAAGTCTGTCTCTGTCTTGTCTTTCTTTCTTTTTTTAAAAAATTCTCTTACTGAAACCACAGGATTTAAAAAAAGAGCTACACTCCAGCCTGCATGATAATAGCATATCCGTGAATGAGGTTTTTGGCTCAACATAGAAGGGGAAACTATAATATAAAGTAAAATCCCATTTGAAATCTGCAGATGCTACTCCATTCGCTGCTGCAGTTTGTGTCTCAGAGTGAAAGCAACAACAGGGAAAGTAAGGATTAGATATTGGCAGTATTCAACTTTGGGACAAAAGCCTTTGAATCTCCACCGTGATGAGGATTGTGAAGGTGGCCCTGGGAATAGATCTGTTTGGGGCCTTCTGAAGCACTGTATTGGTGAAAATAAATAAGTAGCTAGCAGGAATAGATTGTGGCATTAATTTCCCTAAGGGCATTGATAAAATGGGGAGGACTTGCGTGATTTTGCCATGGGGAATGTGGAGCAAGGAAAAGAATATGAATGAAGGGTTATCCAAATAAGAAAGGCAGCTGTTGGGAATCACAGCAGGAAATGTGAGCTTTTCCAGCCTGACAGTATCTCCCTAATCCTTGATGAAAATGTTATGAAAACAAAAGGGCAATAAGACAGGATTAATAACTGGAATTTTAATAACATTGGGGGTCAGGGTATGGTTACATCCTTTAAAGAATAAGCTGTCAGTTTTGCAATTGAACTTGCTAAGTATTCTAGTGTCCTGTTTACTGTGTCTGAAATTAGTTTAATGGGCATGTTGATAGGGAAGAATTAATTATGTCATGGTTTAAGAATATTTAGTTACTTTAAGACTCTTATTAGCTCACAAACTCATTTGACATTTTAAATTGTGTATGTTCACAGTTCACTGCACAGTTGTGGAAGGTAAATATGTCAAATGGCTGAACTTTTGTTAACAAATAGAATATACTTTTTTCAATCCGTTAATTGATTTAGGGAACATTAGCAATGTTTTTAAGGAGAAACAAGGTAAAACAGCAGATTCTAATCTTAGTAGCAACATAATTCCAAAGATATGGGATTAGTGTAAAAGATATGCCAATATGTGGTTTTCAGATAACATTGGCACCAACAATTTGCATTTCTTTTTTTTTTTTTTTAAAGATTTTATTTATTTATTTGAGAGAGAGAGAATGAGAGAGAACACATGAGAGGGGGGAGGGTCAGAGGCAGAAGCAGACTCCCTGCCGAGCAGGGAGCCCGATGCGGGACTCGATCCAGGGACTCCAGGATCATGACCTGAGCCGAAGGCAGTCGCTTAACCAACTGAGCCACCCAGGCGCCCAACTGAGCCACCCAGGCGCCCAACAATTTGCATTTCTTTGGAAAGGCTCTTATCAATAATTTCTATTAAAAATGTATTTCATGAGCAGAATGATTGAAGAGATCAGCTTTTATTATTATTCTTATTGAAAATATATAATTTAGAGTTTGCTGTTGCATAATTGGGTCATAGTTCTTATCAAATGGGTTTTTAGTTTTCATTTCTAGGTCTGTCTTTTCCAATTGGGGTATATGTGGAAATTACAAGCATAATATAGTAAGCATAGTAGAATCTGAATACTACTACATAAAGATGATATGCAAGCATATATAAATTTAAGAAATATGGGGGGGAAATTGGAGGGGGAGATGAACCATGAGAGACTATGGACTCTGAGAAACAAACTGAAGGTTCTAGAGGGGAGGGGTATGGGGGGATGTGTTAGCCTGGTGATGGGTATTAAAGAGGGCACGTATTGAATGGAGCACTGGGTGTTATACGCAAACAATGAATCATGGAACACTACATCAAAAACTAATGATGTAATGTATGGTGATTAACATAATAAAATTTTTAAAAATGCAAAAAAAATTCAAGAAATAGGTATAAGCAGTATGCAATTATGTATATAATATAGGCTATAGTTATAAATACATACATGCATACACATATACATACATACATGGTATGCAAGCATAGTAGTATGTGAAGGGGCCCTAAAGATTTCAAAAATGTATTCAAAGTTTTACAGAAAAAAATATGGTGTATTAAAAAATGAAAAGATTTAATATAGAATACAGAGAAAAGGACATTTATTAGGACATAACCTAGAGTTTTACCAAATAAAGTTGTTCTTGCTCTGGGCTGAATTCCCAGTGCCCGTGGGATACAGCTTCTCTTTTCTCAGTACTGAGACCAGGACAAAGGGGAGGCAAGCCGGATGCCCAGGATACAAAATATAAGGAGGGAGTCATTCTCAGGTGTGCACCCTGAACTTGCATGACCGTGAGAGTGAGTGCTTCCTTAAATTTGGAGTCATGGGCACCTACCTTGTCTCATCCTAGGGGCCCTGCTCTGTACTTGGTGGAAAAGATTGGGAAGGATTGTGCAGTTCCCCTGTGTGGTTTTTAAGGACCCTATTTCTGTTATCATAATTTGTATTATGTTGATTATTTGAGATAGACAGTCTTTGTGGGGTGATAATAACTTACTTTGTATGGTGGTTTGCAGTTATAAAGGGCTTTCACATTATGTTCTTGAGTTCTCTTACTGGCCTTGTCAGATGGGGGAGGCCGCTATTCTGTTTATAGAGCATATTAATACACGTGCGCCCGACACATTTCAGGTCACTTAACCTGAGGGCGAAGCATTTCCCTTGATGTCTTTCTTTCTACAATTTTTACTTTAGCTCTTCTCTCAGAGCCAGCTATCATTTCATGCACAGTAAACTGCAGCTACATTTTTGATGGATATCCAAACCAGATCACTCTCCTTTACCAGTATGGATGGTAATTGTCTACGGCCATAAGGAGTAGAGAAGTTTGCTTCCATTAGAAGCATAAGGAAGGCTATCATAAACTCAGCTGACGTGGTGGAAGCAGCCCCTCACCTTCTAGTATGTTTAGCTCGCTGTGGAGGCATTTTCTCCTACCTGGCCAGATAGGGAAGGTGGCTAGGTGCTGATACAAGAGAGCGATATATTTACTCAGTGTGCCCAGAACACAGAACGACCATTCTTACTGTATGAACTGTGCTCAGAACACTTAGTAGTACTTTTTAAAGTGTTCACAGATTTTTACAAATAGGAGTGATTCTATGTCATCCCTTGCCACGTCCACTTGGAAAACTCTTCCAGCTATATCCTGTTACCAATGATTTGCCATGGGCTTCATCATCTCTGCTTGAACTACTGAAATCAAATGTTATCCGGGCTTAGTCGTGCTATTCCTGCCTCCCCCTGATACCGATCATTCCCCCATCTCTGCATCCTCAGCATCAGCTTGGTGCTTCTGGTGTAGTATTTTTTCTTAGGAGCTTGCAGAGAACAGAGATCTTTTTGTTTTTATTTTTTTAACTTTGGTCCCCAGCACAACACATTAATCAGAATAGGTTCTAATAAAGATGTGTTGAGTTGGTTTCTTCTCAGTTGAATAAATATTGCTGAGAAACTATATTCTCATGAAACTACATGCCACAACGGTGTTTTTCTTCTTTTCTGAAACACAGGATAAAGGACATATAAGAAGACCAGACATCTTCTTTTTTCAAACTTCTATTTGATTGCAATTCATATAGTCACTTGTTTGCTGCCAGTATTTGTATTCATATATGAAACTTTTCCTCAAATATTCAATCCTCCCAATGTCTAAAAGACATCAGCCTTATTTTTTTAAAAAAATTTTATTTTATTTATTTTAGATAGAGCCCATGTGAGTGGGGGGTAGGGGTGGGGGGGCAGAGTAAGAAGGACAAGCAGACTCCCCGCTGAGCGCAGAGCCCGATGCAGGGCTTGATCTCATGACCATGAGATCATGACCTGAGCCGAAACCAAGAGTCGGATGCCTAACTGCCTGAGCCACCCCACCACCCCCATCAGCTTTATTTTTTATAATCACTTAGAAATAATGATGTATAGGAGAACAGTGAGGAAACAGAAGGGAATAGAGAAGGAGAGAACTCACACGGAGAAAGAATTACTCTAAATGTAGATTAATTTTGTATTTTCCCATCACTTCTTATGCAGCCACAGATTTTTTTTAATGGACTATATTTGTGTTAGTTTCAGCATTTCTGAGGAATACACATATGCATACCTTCATACACACAGGCATATATGATCTTTCCTAAAGTTGGATGTCCTCTATTTATAGTAAATATTTTTATGTTTATCTTTCTCTTCACAACAGCTCTTTGAGTCCAGATGTTGATCCAGTTCTTGCTTTTCAACGAGAAGGATTTGGACGCCAGAGTATGTCAGAAAAACGCACAAAGCAATTTTCAGATGCCAGTCAATTGGATTTCGTTAAAACGCGAAAATCAAAAAGCATGGATTTAGGTAGTGAGTACAATCTCCATGAATCTTTATCTAAATAAGGTTTAGATGCTTTCAGATTAAAATTGATAGTCCCAAACACATGTCTGTTTACTTTAAGCAATAGAGAAAATAAATGTGAAATGTGACAATTTGGCAAAAATTAGTTTTTCTTTGAGTTTGAGATAACCATATTTCTCATAAGTGGCATGTTTACATAATGTGCAGTATGTTAATATATATGTTTCCTGATGATAAAAGAAACAAACACATGCATATCATGCTATATTCCTGCATCTTTATTTGAAAAGATGAAATGTTTTAAATTTTGGCTATTTAAAACCAATTTTTTGAAATAGTATTTGGTTGGCTGTGGGATTCTTGAACTAGAAGGAGAAGTTTTGGAGAGAAACCATTATCTCAATCCATGTGTAGAATTTGGTTACTTCATGATATCTTTGTTTCTCTGCTATTCTTTAGGGTTTACTTAATAGAAACTCTTATGTGTTGATAATTAAGGCATGTAATTGAAGTAATAATTTGAGAGAATATTTGTTGTAGAAAGTATTTGGAAGCAAATGGGAGGAGAAAAATAATCATAGTTGTTCAAACACCAATCAGGTAGTGTCTCTTTTTAAATCAAAATCCACCAAAAAGCAAGCAAACAAAAAAGTAAAATAATTAATTATATCTATAAACTGATCAGATGATTTACAAAACCTTTGTTAATCAACTGTAACTTATTTATGCTGTTCTCTGGTGGCTGTTTGTACTTTAAGACTAAAAGTATTAATTTATCATATGCATAAAAGAAAAATTTGGCGATGCATTGCCTTGGCTAATTATGATATGCTAACTTAAAAATAACACACGTGTCTGTGAAATGAAATGACTGGCATTTTGCATGGAGACACTGCTTTTCCCCCCTTTTTTTGATTATGAATGTTTGCTTGATGTTTCATATTATTTGCATGAAATATTACCTAAGAATGATCACCTAACTGAAAAGATCCGGGAATGGTTGAAGCATGTTGGGCTGTGGGAACTAACTGCGCTAACCAGTATACATTTACCTTTTAACAGTAGCTGACGAGACTAAACTCAATACAGTGGATGACCAGAAAGCAGGTAAGAATGGACAGTTAGACTGTTGCCATAGAAACCATGGTCCAAGGAGCTGATCATAATTATAGAGCTGCCAATCATATTGCATGTAAACATAAATATTCCAGTCTTGCATGGATGTTTTCATTGTAGGAAATCAAATTGTTCAAGAAAAGAAAAATTTTCTGTTAGAGGGAATTTATCAGTGTAGTACATATTAAGTGCAAATATAACTTAGTGTTTCAAAAATGCTAAAACAATCTAGATTTTAATAGTATTTGTGTAGGAATGTTTTGTCGCAATTAAATAAAAATCAAAGTCTTGAAAACAAGATCTCTTCTAGTAGACTCTTAAGTGTCTAAGTCATTTATTAGATGCCTGGCTTGATGTCCAAACAATGATCCTCAAAGGGGTGATTTTGATTTGAAGGATAATAGCATAAATATAAATAGTTTTCACTGAAGGACAGTGTTCACTGTTGCTCTTTAGTTGCTCAGAAAACTGTAGTTCTTCAGATGCGAGAATTAGCTCCTGGTTGTCTAACATTGACTTAGACTGTATAATGTACACAGCCTCCTTGTCTTGACTTTGGGGACCTGTTTTAAAGTTTTATTTTTTTTAACTCAGTAACTTTAACTTACTTCTAAAATGCTGCCTAGTTCATTATGTAGCATCAATAGATTATATTGAACTGGGTTTTCATTATGTTAGAATTTACTTTTTATGTTATTTTATGAAAGTAATCACAGGAAAGTCTTCATGTGTAATTAAAGTAATGTGCTTTGTACAATGGCACATTTATGATTTATTATTATAAGTTTGGAATAGTGTTTTAATTATTCTAGATCCAGTATGATGTAGTCACATCACTTAGCACTAATTAGCTTCAATTCACCTCTTTAACCTGCAGTAATCATTAGTTTTAGCCTGTGTATCTGTATCCATATACATACGTAAAGATTATTGTGGACGTGGTTGGAGTTTTAACATTCTGTAGAGTAAAAGATAGATTGTAAAATTTACATCCAATAAATCGTAAGATTAACCGTAGTGGAAGGCAATTAACTATAGCTTCAGCCATTATTATGTTGTTATTTCTCTGATCAAACATGAAATTCACTGAAATTCTGAAACAGGGCTAAAGAAAAACTACTTGATAGTTCATATATGTAAATTAGTAATTAATTTTGGAGTTAATAGTATTCAATACTTTTAAAGAAGTAAGCCCTGTCCAAGTTAATGTTCATGAAAACCAACTCAAACTGCTCAGGTTAAAGAACATGACTTCATATACTATGCCAGTCAGGTAAAGTCAGGAAAATATTTAATTTGACCAACTCACTTTTACTAAAAGGAAAAGAGCTAATCTTAGTGCAATTAAAAAAATAATGATGATATTCAGAGTTTAATTGAACACATAAAATAACTTCCATGGAGAGAGGACAGATTTTATAATCTAATTCAATCTTGTGTTTTTATTGTGTTTTAAAATGTTGGATCCTAGATAAAAAAAAGAACTTTTCCTTTTTTCTTTTATTTCCCCCACTATGTGCCATCGATCCTACCAAAGTAAACTAGAAAACCTTGGGATGCAAAATTATTACATAGACACCACAGTACCTTCTTTTTTTTGGTCTATTGGTTTTAAAACTACATGAATAAAATGTCTAAACTAGATCCTTTCCACCCTGAAATATTGGACAGTGAACAGATTTTCAGTTATTTTTCTTTCTTCAGTTCACTTGAATTGCTAAGATGATCATGAGTTTACAGTTCAGTCCAAAGGTTTTTGGTAGAGCCGCAGCGGCATTTCAGCACAGATCATCTGTCTAGCCATAAGCCTTTCGTAATGAAAATTGAATTCCATTTCCCTTTGCCCTTGCAAAAGACATCCTCTACTTTTTTTCGGCAAGAGAGGTATTAGTAGGTGGTAGAAAAATAGGCCTAGGGAAAATAGTATGATTACAATTTTCCCCTTTATTTCTGGATTTAAGGATCCTTTTTGATATTTGGGGGTAAATTTTCTTTGTGAATGAAAAGAGAGAATAAGAAGAGAATTGGGTTTCTAACAGTTTGATCTTTGAATATAAAAAATAAGCAAAGTATCCTAATGACCTGATTTATAAAGAGCTTTAGAATATTATTTTAAAATTAAAAGACGCTGATTTGTGTGTGTGTGTAAATAAGACTAATTTTTGCCCATACTTTGTTTAGAGAAAGGCATTTTAAATTTTCACCCCCTAGTAAAATGCTTAGTTTATCATGTCAGGGTTTTCAGTAAACCCTCATTCAGGAATCTTAACATTTTTACTTAACAAAATCTTTGTTAAAGTTCCTTTGAAAAATATCATATTTAAATGTATCATATCCGTGTTACAAATTAGAAGTCTCTTTCTGTAAAGGACCAGATGGTAAATAATGTAGGCCTTGTAGACCAAACAGTCCCTGTAACAATTAGTTCATTCTGATGTAGCATGAAAACAGCCATAGAATATATATGAACAAATGGACATTCCAGGTTAGGCCCATGGTTGGCTGATCCCTCTTATAGATTCACAAATTACAAATTTTGACTTTTTGTATGACTTTTTACTATGAGGATTTTCAACCATACATAAATAGAGAGGCAATAATTCACTGATTTCCTATATACACAATACACACCATGGCCAAAATGTTACACTACAGTGTTATAATTTCAGAGAGAAGAGTAAATAGGTAAGTCTTAAGTTATGCTTACAAAATATCTATTGCTTATTAATATTTTCATCATTGTTTTTTCACCAGATTTGCCTTTGTTTATGTATTTTAGTACATACATATATATTTATGTGTATATAAATACTTATATGCATGTATATATAGACATACACTTATTTTGATACTCATGCTATTTCTGGATTTCATTATTAAAATGTTTAGTGCTGTGAGTATATTAAGTCAAATCTCAGCTAACTTTTCATAAAGAAAATCTTAATATACCTAAGTGATGTTTTTATGAAAATCTTTACTGGAAGCATGAAATCTTTATTGGAGAAATATAGATAGATATGAATATACACACATACATATATACATATGCATGTCCTTTATGCTCCCAAAAAAGTGCCAAATATTTGCCTGATAAGTGTTTATAGAACCCAAATGCAGCTGGTAGGTTATGAAAATTGATATGCATGAGTTATTCAGAAAAAGATTTTCCCTTGCTAATTCTAGGAAATATAAAGTAAATGTCCCTGCCTACGAGTGATCTTTTCCTGTTCTCTTTGATTCCTTGATTTCTTAATTTTTGTTTAGTTCTGGAACAAAATTAATTTTCCTTCCTGTGACATGACTTTTATGAGTATTTAGAACATGAACTTGTCAAAAATTATAGTGCTATCAAGAGAAAAAGTAAGATTGATCATCCTAAAAAGAAACATTTCTTGGGAATTTTTGTCATAAAATAATCAAATATATACAATCCTGCACTGAGAAAGTTCAATAAATCATCTTTTTCTTCTAAGCACGATAATTGATGGATTATTATTTCTTTATTAGAATCATCTGTCTGCCTTTCTGCCTATGTTACGTTTTTGACATATTTATTCTAACTTAAAAACTGCTACCCCATTGTGAAAATTAGGTGAAAGATGTAATGTAAATGGATCTTAAAAAGATAATTCTTGTTTTGACTCTCAGTGTAACTTTTATTCTATTTTCTACCCTGAGCCATGCAAAGCCCATGTCATAATTACTGTCTTTTAGGTAATAACGTATCAAGGCTATGCCTTAATTATTGATTAACAAGTGGGCCGATGACCTCATGTACAGATAAACGACCTGCTCTCTTCTACCTTCCCATTTTTTTGTACCTGTCTTTTTCACAGTGGAAGTGACAAGCTAGTTCTAAAACCTGGGTTGCCCAGTGGTGGTACAGAGCTGGTCTTTGAGTCATCAAGAGACAAACTTCATCTACCTCTGAGTGCCAGGTCAGGCAGTGATGGATGAGGCTGTCTGCCTTGCTTAAAGAAATCCGTTTTGATCGCCTTCGAAAGCTTGGTACTACTGGTATTCTCTCAGGCCCCCTGCCCTATATCCTCCAGAAACAGCCAAATTGTTCATTCCCCCAACTCTCCCCTGCCATCCTACTGAAATTTTCTTTGTTAATTGTTAAGTTTTCTTCCTCCTGCTCATCACTTGTTCCTCAAGCAGCTATTACTCCCCAGCCTGGAGATAATACGTCCTCATGTTCAGCTCTTGAGTCTCTCCTCCTCTACTGCTCCCTGGTGAGAGCCCTTATGTAATTTGTTTCTATTCAAATCTTGCATTGCTCTTTCCAGAGAACATTAATGTTTCCCAGAATCCGGTTTCTGCCTGGTGTCAGGGTGCCCTAATTGTCTTGGTGACGAGTAGTCTTTTGTGCTCGTTTCACCTACTGAGCTGTGTGATGAGGAAGAGAATTCATGGAATTCATTGAGACGAAAGTTTAATTTCTGCTGTAAATAATTTGAAACTGTCAATAAATGATTTCAGTTAAGTTACAAAGCTTACTCTTGATTGCTTATCTTAGCCTTCACATCATCCCTACTTTTCAAATGAGCTTCTGGTTTATTCTGGTTCTTTTAGATTATTTACATACTTGGAGCAGATGATTTGACCAAAATTTTATCTCTTGAGCTAAAAGTGGAGACTAATAACTTATAGTTTTTCCTAATGAAAATAGAGAAAACAGACTAAATTTAATATATATTTGAGAAAAATTAAAATTAGTTACTATTACTTTATTTTTTAACATTTCCATCCACACTTTAAAACTCAGTGAGCAAATAATTTATGTACCTGATGTTTTCCACAGTCCGTAGGTATTCAGGTATATCATTTTCACCACTAATTCTAACTAACATTTTGTTTTTGTTAATCTTCAAGGTTCCCCCAGCAGAGATGTAGGACCTTCCCTGGGTCTGAAGAAGTCAAGCTCATTAGAGAGTCTGCAGACGGCAGTCGCTGAGGTGACTTTGAATGGGGATATTCCTTTCCACCGCCCACGGCCACGGATAATCAGAGGAAGGGGATGCAATGAGAGCTTCAGAGCTGCCATCGACAAGTCTTATGATAAACCTGTGGTAGATGATGATGATGAAGGCATGGAGACGTGTAAGTTTATAATGTCTGAAAGAACAGAAATTACGAACAGCTCTGTGGAGCAGCAGTTTTTCAAATATGTTCCAGGGAACCCCAAGGGTTCCCATTGTCCTTCAGAGGGATCATTGAGGTCTAAACTTTTCATAATAATAAGAAGTTATTTATCTTTGTACCCTTTCTCTCACAAGTACAAAGTTGGGTTTTCTAGAGACAACAGGTCATTTGATATTGTAATAGATTGCAGAACAGATAGAAGAATCTGCCTTTTCAGCCAGATAATGAAGAGATTTGCTAAAATGTAAAACAGTGCCATTGTTTGCACTTACTGTTTTTGGAAAATACAATTATTGTTTTATAAAAAAACAATTTCTGTTAACATAAATTTTGTTTTTTATAAAGTAATTAATATTTTTAGATCTTCTCAGTTTCAATTCAGTAAGAGATAATCCACATAAAAATTATTTTGAGTCCTTAATAATGTTTAGGAATTTAAAGTTATCCCGACATCAAAATGTTTGAAAACCACGGCTACAATGTGGTATCTCCAGTGAACATATGTAATGATCTATGCTTTTGAAAACATATTTTTGTTTCATTTTTATGAATTACTCTTGCTTTCCTTGATCTGAGCTAGCATATTTATATATGTGTACATTTCAAAATCGCAAAATACGTTAAAGTGAAGATTATTGAAAGTCAAAGGTTAATATGAGTGAGCAGTATGTTTTCCATAGAATATTGAGAAAAAGGTAATATTTATAAATATGTTCAGATGTTACAGGGAGTTATCTTTATAGTTAAACACTCATGGCATAAAAATAACCATTCCATTGGTTTTAAAAATCAGAAAAAAAAAACCAAAACAACATGTGCTATGGTGAGCGCTGTGAATTGTGTAAGACTCTTGAAACACAGACCTGTACCTCTGAAACAAATAATACGTTATATGTTAAAAAAAAGAAGAATAAGAAGATAGCAGGAGGGGAAAAATGAAGGGGGGGAAATGGGAGGGGAAGACAAACCATGAGAGACTGTGGACTCTGAGAAACAATCTGAGGGTTCCAGAGGGGAGGGGTGTGGGGGCATGGGTTAGCCCGGTGATGGGTATTAAAGAGGGCACATTCTGCATGGAGCACTGGGTGTTATATCCAAACAATGAATCATGGAACACTACATCAAAAACTAATGATGTAATGTATGATGATTAACATAACATAATAAAATTAAAAAAAATTAATGAAATCCCACCACTGAAAGAGAACCATAGTTAGCATTTTGGTGTACTTTCTTGTCATCTTTCTTGCTTATGTTTAATTTAATGAGATCGTATTTATATCTAATAAATGATGTACTTTAAAAAAATTTTTTTTAAAGAGAAAGAACTAAAGAGTCCTAATTGTAAAAGCTGTTGATTAGCTTCTGTTGTTCATAATTACTACTTTATATTTTAGTTTTTAAGTTCAAATGTGACTCTATGCATCTAACTGTTGTTAGAAAAGTTAGAGACGCTACTGCTCAAAGTTCAGGCAGAGACCAGAGATAATTGAAGTGGATTGTAATTTACTTGCAATTTAACTTTTGGGTGAACTGCTACTATCACAAACACCTAAGGAAGTGGTGGGGAAGAAAAGTTTTAGATAAAAATCACATTCGGAGGAGACTGAAAGTGAAATTATATAGTTTTTGCCTGTTGCACATATAATGTTTTTGGGAAGACGAATACCGCTGCCATAATGTAGCATGCAAAGCAAAACTTGGGGAGAGCACTGCTCTACCCCACCCCCGCCTTCCCAGCCCTTTACCTCATTCTCCATCTAAAGCTGGATGGAGCTTTTTCACTCTAACCAGCCAGTGATTTCAAATGTATGCAACCTATTCTTGCCAGATGAAGAACATATTTCCTATTTTTGCTGCCAAGTCTGGGCTCCAAGATCCTGAGTCATATGCGCTTTCAACGCTCTTGAGCTTTCCCCCACTGTATCAGTGGTTCCTTTCCAGTCTAACCAGTATCTCTTGTGCAGCCCTACTATGGTAGCATCTTCCTTCTGCCTGTCCTGGGTGTATATTTAATAAGACATGGTACTTTGGCCCCTATTAGTTCTTTTTTAAGCTTCTACAATTTATGATGCCTTTGAATTTTTTTCTTGTTCTCGTTAAAATGTTATTTAAATTCACTCATAAAATGTAATTTTCTCACATATAACACTCATTTCAAATGCATCAGGGGATGGAATACATATAAATACAAGGCATGTTTTTAATTCTGATAGGGACAGCCTTCAGAGTTTCTTAGCAGTGTGGATAGACAACTAAATTTGTTCCTATATCAACTTAGTTTCCTTTTATAATTTGAAATAACTGGTTTAAGGACATTATGTTAAAACTTTTTCATTCAGCTGCCATTGAGACAAAAAATAAAGACAAATTACATTTTGTAAACCAAAGGGGAAGTTCTGGACAAGAGATGGGAAAGACTTGTGACATGTGCATTTACAACCACAGAGTGCTATGTTTTCCAAAAGTCCTGATTTTATCATTTTTTCCCCCAGACCAGTCTCTTGAACTCAGGATACAAAAGGAAAAAAAAAAAAAAAGGAAAACAGCTATTGTACATTTCACACTTTTGCAATCCGAGTTGTTGAGATTGCATTAGTGGAGTGGAGTGGGCACTGAAATGGGATCAGGCGACTCACATCCGAGTCCACATTCTTCTGATGAATTTGGGATTCTGACCAAGCTACCTAAAACCGCTGAGCTTTAAGTTCCTCATTGTGCAACTGAAGATTTGGACAACTGGGTCATTGATTCTCAATGTTGTGTATTGTGACCTCTGGTCAGGAGGGGAGCCTCAGTGGTTTTGGGGGAGTCCAGAGTCAGGGGGAGGCTGAGCAGCTGGGCCTCTGCAAAGCCACCAGCTCCACCCCTCACCCTGCTGTCACCCCTCTATTGCCTTGGCACTTGGGGGTTTTTTTTGAAAGTTACTTTTAATACATTGTGGTTGTCTGTAAATTTTAATGTTAATAGTAGTTTGCAGTTTCTTTTAGAAAATTCTTAAAAATCTCTGGTTTAGATGATTTAGATGGTTTCTGAGGTCCTTTCTAGTTTTGACATTCCATGATTCTGTGTACCTGTTCACTTACCTGCCTAAATCCTGCCTTCTAAGCTCTCTCACCTCCGTAGGGCCCACGAAAGAAGACACCACCATGTCTGGTTTAATCGTGCATAACTGAGCATGGGGCCTGGCAAATCATAGGATTCAATGCATATTCATTACATCAATAAGTGAGCTCCTGCTTAACTAGCGCCATTGTGTCTCTGAGAGAGAGAGCCTTTCCCTCTGCAGGAAGAGGGGGATGGTGGTGTCACTTTGCCATCCCTGTTTGTATTGCATGCTGAACCTGCATGCACTAGACCTCTGGTGCCTAAGCGAAGTCTAAAAAAAAAAAGTCCCTCCGGCCTGGTGTTACTGCTGCTGATCATTAGACTGTCACCTTTACATATTGACTAGATACAAAAAGGTGTTCTGTGGCTCCTGTTACGAGAAAGGCCAGTTCAGTCCACTCTTCCTTTGGTTTCCTAAACAGCATCCTTGTCAGCTTCTGGCTTCTGGATTCTCATGGCCAGGTCCACATGCTTTTTGTCGCCATGGCTTGCCAGCATCCACATGCTTGTTTCTGGTTGTACTCCGCATCCCCGCCTTCCAGGGCGCTGTCCCCTGTGGCCAGCGAGTCTCTGTCCTGCCACTGTCTGTGCTCTGTGGGCCCCTGGCAGACGGTGCTTTCCTGAGCTGTGGTCTGACGCCGTTACAGCTGCCAGTGGCAGTGAAAATGCCCTTTCACTATTGAACGTGGCTCCTAGCAGACAGTCCTTTTGTTCCCCCGCCAGTGCACCCCAGACGTGTGGGGATGGAGGGTGGGCTGTCGTTGGAAGGCTGTGAGGCTGTGAGCCGAGGCCGGGGATCAGGACAGACGGCCCCCAGTACTGCTCCGGTCTCCTGTTTTCTCCTCCCACCTTAGCCCTTCAAGTAAGATGCTGAGGCATAGGCATGCTTGATTGCTCTTGTCAGTTGGGTCGAGCATCTCCCTGGTGACTATATTTCGTGGCTCCGAACAGGCTTGCCTCTTCTCAGCAGTGTCGAAATCATGGCATGGGCACAACAATGGGGGCCAAGAGACTGGGGTGGGCTCCATGTGGTATCTGGTATCTGTCATCTTCTGTAACACTTACGTTCTTCCTGCGGAGATGGCAGAAGCCAGCGTTTTTGTCTCTCATTTAATCCATCTGGCCTCTCCATGTTGTGTGTGTCTGTCTGGATCAAGATGGAGCTTTGTATTCTGGGACCCATTATCTCTGAGGCCCTACCTGTGCTTGACAGGTCAGGGCATCCACAATCTGCTCCCTCTTCTATGCAAATTACATACCCTGCCTGGCTCTCAGCACATGGCTTCGACATCTCCCAGAATAAATCAGTTTCTGTTGCTATATGCAACAACACTACTTTGTTTTCTTCTTGAAAAATATATGGTCCCATTTTTTTTTCTGTTAAAAGTTGCCAAATTGTAAGTCTTCCTATCAATACGGAAACTGCTTTTTGTTGGGGTCAGGAGGTGAAACAATGAAACCAAATACTCTCCTATTAATTGTACCTATTGATTTTAAGATAGATCTAGTTCATAATTTTAAATGTGAAAACTGTATGTCTTGAAAACAGAGAGAAAACTTGCTTTTGACTAGCTTGCCCACTTTCTTTCAGTCTCTTATCAGGATATAAGAAAAGACATAGCTCTAAAATATACATAACTTAGGTTAACCATATGAGATTTGAAGAAGGTGAATTTACATTAGTAAATGAGCTCATATGAGAGATTCCTGGGTAATTTTTTTGTTTATTAGTTATAAAACAGCATATTGCAGTTGATATTTCAAATTTTCTATGGTCGGCATTCTGCACACTCCTAGGCACTTTTCAGTACTATGTATTTGAGCAAAATATGCAAACCAGGTCTAATTTTATCTTAAGCAAAACCCATTAGATTATAGAAAATCTGCTGTGACAATTCAGGATATGGGTTTCAAAGTCAAAGTACTTTGTAAAAGGTTACTGATTAATATAGATAATATAAAAATTTTTGTTCTGAAATGCTAGGAATAGCCTGTCCTATCCTTTTAAGCCAATTTGTATACTTAAGTATCACCTGCAGTTTAAGAAGAGGAGCTTTGATTAATTTAAGGAAGTTTCTCAATGCAGTATGGGTGTAAGCGTGTGAAGTAGCCAAAGCTATTCGTCCCACTTCTTTTTGCAGGTGAATATTAACTTAAGCTAAAAGTACAATGAAAAGTCACATCTGAAGTGTTTGAATTATAGAATCCTCATTTTAACCACTTTTTGATAAGGAAAAAGTATTTAAGTCATTGACCAAGAGCATACTTGGGAAACTGAATCATACTGAATGCATACTTTCTGATTCATAGTCCTGTGATTTTTCCAGAATACTAAACTTCCAAATTGGAAAGCCCCTATCTAAAACTACTTTAAAGTATTGAAGTGTGTATTCATGAGTTGTGGCTCCTAAAATCTGGTATTTAGGCTGTAAGTTCCTGGGGGCCATGGAGTGGTTCAACCCAGTGGATAAACCGATCCTTAAGAAGTAATGTGGTTAAGGGCCACTCTAGTGCACAGGTTACCGTGGCACCGAAGGTTGGGGTACCCACTTAGCCCATGTGGACTTAGAGCAGAAAGGGAGGTAGCGGGGAGAAGGCTTCCCAGAAGAGTATTAGTGGAGATGAGTACCATTGCTTGAATGGTCTTCACCTGGGCATGTAGGCAGGATGCAGAACATAAAGAGTGGGGACTTTCTCTGGATTTCCATAGTTTGATTAAGGTTGATGCATATAGGGCAAGTGACAGCATAATGAGGAATGGGGTTTAAGATGAAAGCAGAAGACAAATCACAGACAACCTTGTTTAAATTATTTGCATTTTATACGAAGGACCTTAAAGAACCTTTGAAGAATTTCAAGTAAGAGTATGATTGCTGGGGTTATGTAGGATAGAGAATGTTTATCAGGGATGGCATGGTAAGTGAGCAGTACCAGTGGCAAGGAAATCAGTTCTGTGTTAGTAATGCAATAATCCAGGTGAGTAATGATGCTTAGCAGTGCCAAAGAAAAGGAAGAAACTGCATTTACACGCTTAGCATCTCACACATAAAGATGGATGATGATGATGTGATTTTTCTCATTAGCACTTCCAGGCTCTGAAACTTAGAATCATCATCGTACTGTGTAACCACTCCATTACCAAGCTTTCTTAATTTTTCCCCATGAAATCTACTAATTTCATTCCTTCTGTTCAATCTAGCCCAAATCCTCATTATTTAATATCTGAAGTTATTGTTAGGATCTCCTAACTGATCTTGCTGTCTCTAGATTTGCTGAGTAAGCTCTGTAATCACATTCTCAGAGTCCTTCAAGCCTCCCGGATCATTCTTGCCCAGACCATGTAATCTCCATGAGGTGTATCTTCTTCCTCCCCCTTGCCCCTACCCTCTCATGGGTACATTAGACTGCCTTCTTCAGGAAACTTCTTCCCAAGCAATCTAGTCTTCCCTTGACTTTCTAAAGCCCTAACTGATTATATAGAATGTGTCTGAGACTTTTTAGTATAAAACTTTTTTTTTTAACATCAAGAAGTTTTTGTGGATTCCTTAGTACAGACTGGCTTGATAGTTTAGAACACTGGATTTTTGGGGACAGTGATTTTGATTTCTCAATAAATAGCAAAATAGAGCATTGCTAGCCATTCACTACTTTGTCACATTTGCATGTAGTTGTGTTGTTAATTATTGTTTTTGTATTTTTTTCACTTAAAAGAGTCAGAGCAGTGACCTGGAATCTCTTTCCTTGACACTGTAAATAATATTCTGTGTAGTGTTAAAACATACATTCAACACCAAGCTCACTCCTTGATTAAAAGTAAAATTTTTCGTGGAAGTTCCAACAGAAGAGTGATGAGTACTACCATTTTGGTGTGTAACCAATTCATTTTGTCTGTCGAAAGGAACACCTTCAGCTTCACTATACATTGTCCCCATGGACAGGAAGCAGTATCCATTGTAGACCATCATTTGAATGTAAAAATCAATTAGATGCCGGAAGTTAATGTGAAAGGGTTCAGAAAATTGAGGGTATAACCCTCATTGTACTTGTTTTGTAGCATTCTCTTGGGAAGGGAAGGATAAAGGAGGTGACATTCTACCAGCATCTTCAGGAGCATTTTACCTGTTTTATTTGGAGGGATGCATTAAAGAGAAGTTTAGAATAAAGAGTCGAAACGAAAAATGGTTTTTGGTAATAAGTCTTCAGTTCTTTGGAAGAGTGATCTTAATTGTTTTTGCCCTTCTGTCCACTCTTCAACATAAACAGTTATTGTTGTTGTTGTTTTTTAATGAACTAAACATACTTTTAGAGTGTTTTTGGAATCATGTCTTTGACCAGTCCTCCTGTTGCTGAAACTACTTCTGTGATAGCACATGGCCCATGTCACATGAGTTTTTCGTATCTTTCTCTCCTTTCATAGTCAAACTCTTGGTTTTTCATCATATCAGTTATTATTCCCACCTCCCATTTTAGGGTAAAAGCTTCTTCATTCTTCTTTTTTCATGTTTGGTGGCAGCTTTGTGGGTTTTTTTTTTTTTTTTTTTTTAGCATTTTGAAAAAGCTAAGTTTTCCATTGCCAAGAGCTCATCATTCTAATGTTAAAAGTCAGGGTCCAGAAAAGCAGATCCTGTTATTCGACACCATCTGTATCACTGGCTGTTCATTTTCCACATCTTTCTTCCTTTCCAAAGTCAAAATATTCAACTAAAATAAGAAACAAAAATAATATTTATATCCCCAAAGTTCTTGAATCTTGCATAGGACATTGCAGTGCCCGGGAGTCCAGTCTTCATTAATTTTTATCACATTTTTTCTTTAACCTAAGATTAATAAGTAGAAATTAGTAGGGGTCAGTGGATTTGCTACGTCTAGTGAAATTTTCCAATTACTAATGTCTCATTTGAACTTACTCATTTTAAGTTTTAAGAAGATAAATTTTGAAGACTTAGTCATCCCGTATACAGTTACTCCATTTAATTCTATTTCTTCTAAAATAAATTGTAAATTACTCAAGAATATGTGGTTCAATCATTAGGTATTTCTGATACCTAGGGTAGTCCTTCATAAATAGGGAACAATAAAGGATAGTTTTCCATATGATTGACTCTTTGTTTAATCATTCTGTCATTCACTCAACAAATATTTAATGATGCTTCTTTAAGCTGTGCCCTCAGAGGAAAGGACCTGTTTACTGGTGATTAAGAAGTAATATTATCATTTTCATTTTGTGTTTCCCTGTTTATACCTATTGAACAACTCATTTAACTCTAGTAGCAAGTCTGAACAAATCATTTAATTCTGGCAAAGTTGTCACAGCTACCCAGAATTACATTAACTGCTAACTCTTACACTTGTGATAGACTGTAGATCTTCCACAGCTGCTCTAAAGTTTGATTTACACAGTGTACCTGTTAGGATGCTTTCAGCTGCATTTAATAGAAAATCCAACTCAGACCAGCTCTAACCATGAGGAAATGCACTGTCTTACATAGCTGAGCTCTGGAGTTGGGCAGCTTCAGGGATCATTGATTTCATATCCCAGCGGTGTTACCAAAGATCCACCATCTTCCTGCCCTTTTGGCTGCACTATCCATAATTCAACTCATTCAGAGGGTAATCACAGAGCTCAGAGGCCTTTTGCTTTCTTGTCCATATCCAACAGAAGGGAGTGAGCTCTCTCCCCAAGCATGGAGCGTGTCAATGCAGGCTGAGGGGGCCATTCTCAGACTAGTAACACTGGACTATTATTAAATCAAGGGGCAGGTTGATCTGATGCTGAATTAACCTGTTGGAGCTAGATTGCATTCCTGAACATGGTCAGAGTTCCTTTAGGAAGAAGAAAGGGGGAAATGGATTGTGGATAAGCAACCAACAGAAATCATTAACAGTATCAACAGTAGCAATGGGGGAGAAAATACTCTCAGGACCATGTGGTTTAGAGTCAATTTTTGATTGGAAAACGTTTGTGATAACTAGATAGAAGTATTTATTTATGGCAGGAGCTGCATAACTTTGAGTTTCAATTGAAACCTAATGTCATTTCCTCCATAATCATTAACATATAAGTGCCCAACCTTTTCCGAACTTCTTGGTGACCCAGTCCTAACATGATACCTTGCAGAATTAAGTAGCTTAATTTGTAACATGGACTAGAATTTTAATTGAGCTGCATTTGCATCTGTTGAAAACATGGTAATTAGGTATGTTTTAATTGCAGAATGACAGTGCTGCATTAAAGAGAAATGAGCAGCTTCACGTTAAACCTTCTTCAGAAAGAGAAACTTAAAAGTACTTGCCTTCCTAGGTAATCACGTGGGAAAGTTCAGTGCATAGAGTGAGTTAAAATAGGCAGAAGTGTTAGTCACAAATAGAAATTTCTATTTGTTTGGAAGGAGGTAATCATCTTTCTTTGTGTAGGTTATCTGCAGAAGGAAATCAAATAATCTGTAAAGATGAGCAAAATTAAAGAGAAAAAAATGTAAAACTTAGCATTTAAATAGATGATCTAAATGTAAGTTTATGATTAATTCTTGCATTGTAATTTACGGCAGGAACACAATCGATCAAGCCATTTACTGCTATTATATTGCCAGTACTTTTCTTACTTGAAAAATTGTTTATATGAATTTTTTTGTGTTTGAGGAAATGAAAGTATTTTATGTACCTTATTATAAAGGTGGTATTAAATGTACAAAGACTGGTTGTAAAACTTTAAAAAATAATATGACCAGTATTATCAGTGACCTTGAACATACATATTTGAAACAATTATACATGTGTAACCAATTTATTTAAGCTTTTGATAACCACCATAATTCTGCATGGGGACAGGGTCAAGTGAGAGATTCTTATTTTTTTCTATCAAATAATTTTAGAGTTCGAAGTATATATACTTTGATACTCTAAAAGAACATCTTATGTTTGTACATATGAAGCCGCATATTGCTAAATATTTTTAATTATTTGGCATTCAGAGGGATTAGTTAACTCGGTACACCCCCAGAAGAGTTTCTGTGGTAATGTATTATCTAAATTAGAATGTTCCGAATAAGCATAAAGAATTCTCAAACGTGCAAGTATCATTTTAAAACAGTCCACTTGCTTGGGGTAGGAAACGGAGCTAGGATTTTTTATTTTATAAAATGAGGTTACAAAACCCGAAGTTAATAAATAATTTAATACTAATTTTCTCTGTTTCACCCAATTTAGAGAATAAGTTGTATTACATACACCAGAAAATTATTGTGAATATGAAAAGAATTGGCAACAAATCTGACTTCAGCATATAGTCAGTTGTGAAGGCACTGCCTTTATTCTGTTACTGAGCCAGGAGCAGACATATGCCCCTTGTACTTCTGCCAAAACTATTAGGCAGAAAACTAGCAGAATGGCTACTGATACTTCCATTCATGATTTATGATAATGGTTGCTGTGGAAGACTAAGTCATTTACATTTATTGAGCTCATTTTTTGTTTATAGTTTCAGATATTGTAGAGGGTCTAAAATCCATTAGACAACACGTGTAGCACTAACAATAATTGCATAAAAAGATACCAGAAACTGAGGAGAGTGAAACCAAGTACAATGAGCCTTCCCGATGTTGTAGTTGGGGTGTGGCTAGTTTTGTCAGGCTCGATTAGAGGAAAGTAAGCATTGTTCTAAAACTCAAGGAACGGGGATACCGAGAGATTGGAGAAGAGTTTGGTTGGGATAAAGTCATGAGTCAGGTTTACCCATAGTCTTTCATCTGCTGTCTGCGTCTGCCTGGTAGTCCTCATTTTAGAAGAAGTTTAGAGAATGGGAGGCAGACTTATAATTGTATCGTACGGGGAGTGCAGTAATAAAAGTTACCAAGAGTTATAGAAGTATAGGTAAAAGGAGGTTTGCATGTTGGGAATTTTAGAAAATTCACTAGCATCCATTTATCCTCTTGAGTGTACCAACAGACCTAGGTTTTATAGTTCCTGAGAACTTACGAGAATTGCTTTATAATGGTTTGGATGATTATCTCAAAGATGAGGCCACACCTATTTCCCAAAGGGTTGAAACAGCAGTTGGCGATCAGACGGAGCACAGCCATGTTTACGGGTGTCAGACAAGGTGCTTCAACCCTGCTAAGGCTATATTTATATTCTCTCAGGAGACTCATGTGTGAAAAGGCTACATATAATTAGCACGTCTTTGGGCTAGTTGACCAGGATATTCTTTCACTGCTCTGTGTAGACCACAAAAAAGTATAGCCTTAACTCAGCATTTATTTGTAAGGCTAGTGATTTTCACTAGCAGTTCCCATCTGAAAGTTGTAACAGGCTTTCTCCATCAAATCTGTATCATTCCTATTTATATATTAACTAACCGAGAGGAAAAAAAGCAAATTTTAAAAAATCTACCACGCCCTTTGGAGTAGGAGAGTGGTTCAGAAGTAGATAACCCTGTGCAGAGGGAGACAGACCTTTCTTTCTTTTTTTTTTTTTTTTAATTTTTTTATTGTTATGTTAATCCCCATACATTACATCATTAGTTTTAGATGTAGTGTTCCATGATTCATTGTCTGTGCATAACACCCAGTGCTCCATGCAGAACGTGCCCTCTTTAATACCCATCACCAGGCTAACCCATCCTCCCACCCC
>NW_022589789.1:2828168-3007260 GCF_004348235.1 Phoca vitulina
CATAAATGTTCATCTAAGGTGATTTATAATATTCAGGCATTTAATGTTAAATATAAAGGTTGCTCGATTGTTCCATAAATTAAACCCCTAAACATATCAAGATGATGGTTTCAAATTAAAAACATACAGCACAGCCACTTGACTCTTCAAAAAGTAGTTACCCTGTATTGGGAATCCCTTTCTTTTAACTTTCTTTTAATTGCAAAATGTGAACAAGAGTTTTTATTTTCCTGGAATTTCTTGATTTATGATCCTGAGGTTGACCTCAATAACTCAGGGAGTTAAAGATATGTCAAGCCTGCAAAGTTGAGGACTCGGGGCCCAGCCTGCAGGCCACACAACACAACAGATGTGCTCTGTACATGTCTGATTAAGTTGAGTGCATGGAAGAAGTAAACTATAGACCTAGATAAAACAAAGCCTGGCCTATTAGTGGCATCAGCTTTCGTTTAAATACGATGTGAGTTCCATCTCTGATGCTTCAGAGCATTGGGACTTTCATAGTTTTACATTAGAGTTTTTCTTGTTTATGTACTACTGAATGCTTTTTCAGTCAGATTGTCTTTCTTCATTATATGTTGTATCCAAGAACACCTATGGGATGAAATTGCTCTAACGGCCACTTTATTTCAGTTTCTTTGCTAGCCAGGGGACTTTTCTTTCTGTATATGCAGACTGACAGCTCATAAGTTGGCACCTGCATAATGCACGACATAAGGCCCTTGCCCATCAATTAAAATTTAAGAACTGTGTACTACTTCTTTAAATTAGAGAATACGAGATGGGAGGATACCTTCCCTGAGACTTACACATTCAACAAGTAGTGTGGTCTCGTTTCCAGGTGTCCTCCTGAAGTCGCATTGAAAGCCAATGGCCTCTTAGTTTTCCTCCTTCGTCAGGCAACATTTATCTGACAGATACAGTGCTCTGTTCTTCTCATGGAATAAAAAAATAAGCAAATTTCTGGTGTGTCTTTATAAAATATGTTATAAATTATTTTCATTATAAATTGTTTTTTTCTGTAATTTACAACTCCAGAGTAAGAGAGGCTTTATGGTAGAGTTTTTCCTTTTGGGGGCCAGAAGAGTGGACAGTGTGGGGGCCATGGGGACCTGTACGTTTCAGAGGGACCCTGAATTGTAACTCAAGAACCACCTTGTTGCTAAAAGTTCTGTAAAATACTATATGATGTTTTCTCTAGACCAAGTTCTATGGGTTATACCTGCACCCTGTAGTGAAAGCCAGCCTTGTGATAATTGTAATTTCAAAGGCCTGCATATTTTCGAAAACTAACTTCTTTGTTTAGGTGCAGGAGCTAAAGGGTTTTTTTACCCCCCTAAAAAATTAGCTTGTATTCTCCCAGTGTTTAAGAATAGCTATTAAAGAAAATCACTGACATTCATACTTTTCTGGGAACATAGCATCAGTGGTTTGCTAGAATCAGCCCACATTGGCTTGTGAGAGCCAATTGCTCAATGTTTAGAAATATTGCCAAACGTTTGTTAAACACACCATTATAAAAATTAAATAAGTTTTATGAAAATCAAAAGCAGTACTCAAAATTTACCAGTTCCTAATTATTTTATCACATTTTACCATGATCTCTGCGTTTGAGGTTATTTACCCCTCTTGATTGGCACAGTGCTAACACTTTACGTGGGGCCACAAAAACAGCTCTCACCAGCTCTACCTTTAAGACATAATGCTGCTAGTTGAATGTGAGCCGTGTTGGGAGAACTTACACCATGGAAGTGTATGAGTTCCACAAAACAGAGCCGCTTCTCCTAGGAGTACAAGATGCCAAAGAATGTAAATCTCTCTTAAGCAGAGTCTCGGTATCTTGTCTAGTTTCCTTGACCATGACTGTCTTCCATCTGGGTGCAAATCACTGCCTCAGTCCTTTGGGAAATGGTTGAAGCTTGCCAAACACTTCTCCTTGAAAATGATCTGAGAATAATTTATTAAACATAAAATAAGCTTTTTGTCTGATTGACTCTTGGCTCTTAATCCTTCACACCATTATATTATGTTCTTCGTATTGGAGAAGACTCTTAAAGTATTGTTAGATTTTTCAAAACATTTGTAACTACCTCTCATACTTACTGGATCTCACTGTTCGAGACTAATACACTCTCAGATTGGTTCTTTTATGTTTTCTTTTTTTTTTTTTAAATAACATAGGGGAATATAGTCCGATTTTAAAATTAGTTTTTCCTTTCTTTTTGTTCTCTTATGGAGAATAGCATGTGACTTCCTTAGCAGTGTTGCTTTTAAATAGCTTAATCAAAATGTGTACGCGCATATACATTTCTTAGGACAGTTTGTAAGGAGGTTCGAGTGCGGCTGCCCAACATAGGCCTGAAGTACAAAGCAGGGACGTGCGTGTGTCTGTGTGAGAGCATGTGCGTTTGTGCATGTGTTGTTATGATTTTGGTTTTGGTTCAGATAACAGAAAGAAAAAGCTAAGGGTCAGGGACATTAGATATTGGGAGTCTAACTTTCTGAGCATATGAGCTTTTTCTCTTTAGTCGCTCGAGGAGGTAATAATATGTTTTCCTTTAAAAACAGGCTCACCGGCTCTCCTCCTCACCATCTCCCTCCACAGCCCCCCCGCAAACACACACACTCTCTTCCTCCCCCTATAGATTGTCTGTGATTTTGGGTTCAATTTGAAGAGGGCCAAATATACGGACCCTGTTTTTAAAAGGGCACCAGAGGAAACCATGGCACCTTGCGTAGGTATTTTTATTTATTGGTATATACAGATGACATAGTTTTCTATTTCACACATTGAATGGTAGTCACAAAGATTATTTAATTATTGAAAAATAGCTCTAGGAAAGAATGTTTTGAGTCATATGAATCACTCTTCTGTTAATAAATTATGGAGTATATGAAGTGCAAAAGCTGGTCTTAATGAAAGTCTTAAATCACAAATTTAAAGCTATAAGAAAAATAACAAATGTAAAGTGTTTCACGTTTGTATGAGTTTCTTATGGTATATACTACATCTTCTTTTGCACATAAGGAACTCCTATTGCCTTAATTAAAATGGCTTTGTAGCTAAGAAACCAGAGTGTGCTTACTAAATAGGTAAACATGACTTGTAAATGTAATCATTCTTTGTGCAAAGTGCAGAACAGAGGGAGGGTCTGGAATTTTGAGTCTTTGTTTATGTTTGATTCTCAGATGCTTGGCTATTCAAATTTAATACTATAAAATATTTTTGAGAATTCTGCAGTTGTATGAAATTGTCCTTAAAGAGGGAAGAAACTAAATCTGTCCTTTAGAAGGAGAGAGATCTATTATTTAATGTTTTAAATGTGTTCCTGTTTGAAGGAAAGCAACAGCATTATTCGGCAACATGCTTTTGCCTGGTTTCCATCTTCAAATTGAAATAATCCACACAATAATAAAACCCTGTATTAGGACAATATTCTCAGATAGTAAGTGTTAAAAATTATGTGTTGCCCTTTTTTTCAGCTCTGGAGTAAGTACAATTTGATATTGTTTTGCCTAAAAGATTAGAATAGTTTTATTTTGTGTGTCGTAGAATTGTATCCATCTCAAACTGAAGGTTTCTTAGAAGTGACCTCACTGTCACATCTCAGGTTCATTTTATGCTTTTGTCCATATGTGACAGCTGAGAACCTATCGCTATGGAAAGCTAAAGCAAAAGTAATGTTGCAATATTACCATTAAAATTGAATCCTCCAATTACACTTAAAATGATTACCTGGGTCCCTGCAGCCTTGTTTTTAGTTCTGTAAGAGGAAATAGGTAATTTAGTTTGAAACCTTGTTTGGTTGAAATCAGATACACTGCTATCTTTTCCCTTTTAGAATATGATAGTTTTCAGAACACAATGAACATGATCAGATTTTAAGACTTAATGTTGTAGCTTGGATTACACTCTTTGGGCTTTGAGAGAATAACAAACAGGAATGATTGTTGCTTCCCTTACCTGTACTTACTAACTGTGTGTCTATACCGTGTTTCTCATTTAGCCTTGCCAAACTGAAGCCTGAGAAGAGATGAACAACAAACCAGATTCAAAAAGGTCTCGAGAAGCACATATTGCACAGTTGATTTTTAAACAAACAATAAATTTACTTTTAATGAATTCTTAGTGGCTGTTGACGAATTTTGTTTACGACATCAGCAGTTTCGATGGTTTGGTAATTTCCATATTAATCAATTTGGAACTTTTTCATCTTGATTTCAAGCTTGGGGGTTTAAATTACTGCTTGAAAAGGCAGAGAAGTGTTTTTTCCTCTCATTTTTATTAGCCCCTTTTCATAGTGAAAACCATAGTCTAGCTGCTGGCGTATTCAGAAATCATCAGCACACACCAGTCCAATGTTAGAATCTGCTTTCGAGACGATGTAACGTACCAGTTTGGTTTGTGTGACACGGTGGCCGAGGACACAGGCAGCTGGTAGATGAGCAGTCCCAGGGCAGGGAGGCCTGTGGGTTAGGACTGTCACCCACCAGTTGATAACCAAATCGGCCAGTTTGCAAGGTACTTTTGAGCAAATTTTAGTCCCTTCATAGGTTACAGGGTTTAGACAAAAGATGGAGGGTTAGGAAAAGAGATAATTGTGCTTGGGGGTGGCTGACCCAGCAAGTCCTTCCTGGGAAAAAGTAGAGATACTCGGGCAAATAGTAATTCTGAGGTTTGCTGAGACCACGGGGAGTTAAGAGCACACACCCTTTTATAACAGTGTTTCTGGAAAGAGTCTGCCTGACCAAGTATTGTAATCACAGCTCTCTGAACGTGCGGGTGGGTCTCATCCTGTCCTTCCTTTAGGAGGAAGCCTTCTGCATATAAGAAGTCTTAACTCACCACCTCTCCATTCTTCATGTCTTCAAAATTGCAGGCAGGACCCTATCTAGTTAGCTTTATTCCCTGAGGATGTTGGAATCGTATCGTACTTGAAAATAAACGTGATGATGAAACAGAGAACCATTTCATAAAGGGTGTTGTGGAGCTGGGTTGTGTGCCTGTGAAGACGGAACTCTGCCCAGCTCCGCCAGGCAACAGCCCCCACCTGTGTCGCAGGAAGGAGGCTCCCATAACCCTGCTTATTTGTTGATGTCGGAAATAGCGGGGCTTGTGGATTTTTATGGCTCAGGCCTAATTGCCCTGTGGACGAACGTGACCAGTTGCACATTGGTAACATTAAATGGCACTCAGTCTAAAGTGCTGCTGATTTAGGGAATGCAGTTAAAATACATCTGTGGAAAAGTCTGCCCATCTATGTGAAAGACAGGCACAATACTTTGTAATAGAAAAGAAAGAACTTGAAAGGAGAGATTCTGCGTAATTTTACTTGGTTTCTCATTTGTGAGCTGGACAGAGACCAGCCCTGTGGTGTGAGTACACATACGAGCAGGATCCCTTGGAATAAGTTTCAAATCTGTAAATCCCGAGGACTCAATGTATGCTTTTTCTAATTCGAATGGAAACAGAGGTTCCCGTTTTTAACACAGGAAAGTAAGTATCAGGCTGACCTGTTAGCAAAGGCAAGTTCTAGGGTAGCTGATACCATATTCTTCTCGAATCCTCCTTTTTCTTATTAGCAGTTTTAAATAGAGAGCCCCTGACATCTACAGCACGGCAGCGGACTGCAAGGAAGCCAGCGGAGGCACGAAGCGTGACGGCGAGGCCTTTCTAAGACCTTTCCTGACACTCCTTAGCGCTGCTTTTCCACAGACCTGCGGCACGAATGTAGAATGCCAGTGTCAAGGATGACACCTACTTTACAGTCTCTGTAAAGCAAACCTTTTCGTAAAAGAAATTTTTGACAGTTCTGAGATGCTAAGTCAATTTCAATTCCAGACGGTATAGAAAATGGAATCTTTTTTTCTGCAATTGATGTGAAAATTGAAGGCTAGTGACTATTCACTCTCTAATAACACAGGGTAAATAAATACGATCACACCATTGAAAAATGTACTGGAAGACAGGCCAGGCTAATGACATTCACCACAACATATATTGGGAATATTCTTTCTGAATGTTTTTATTTGTTACTGTTAGAGGTTCTGTATCTTTCACATTAAATATAATGGATCCAAGTACCTGGGATTCCTAAATATATTTTTACCAAGCCACAAATTATTACATAAGGGTAATTGTTTGATTACTTCAAATAGTCTTTTAAAGAATTCCCTGGCAAAGTGACCTCTTACATAATTGAATGTTGGATGGTTTTCTTCTGACCTGTTTAATAATAGCCAATTTAGAAACAAAAGACTAAAATTGGATTAAATTTCATATCCTAGTGAAATGACCATGTCTCCCGTTAACCTTTCTACCTATCTGTTTTTAGGATGGATGAGCTTTAAGGTAAGGCCAGGACCCCTAGATCCGTTCTGATCCTCTCTTGCCCATTCCGCCACATGGCTCCAGCCCCTTCTCCCCCTTCTCCCCCCGGCGTCAGGAAGGATTGCCCTTCTCCACTGGATCATTCACTTTGTCCTACACTGTGCTATTACTTCCTCCAGCTTAGAGGAAAGTCTGTCTTAACCTCCCTACCCTTTCAACTACTACCTCATTTTCTCTCCTACATATCCACACACACCCTTCGGTAAATTTGTATTTGTCCTCTCCATATTCCTGTTCTCTCTGAAACTCCCTTCGGTGAAGCCTCATCCGCCTGGGCTCCACAGCCTGTTCCGGGCGGGTCACCAGGGACCTCTTCATGGGGGAGTCTTCCCTGTGCACCCTCACATCACCTGGGTCTGCCTGGAGCACTTGGCACGTTGACAGTTGCTCTTCTTGGAGATCCTTTGTGGTCACTCCAGTTCCATATCCTTTGCCAATTCTGTGTCATGCTCTGTCCTTCAGATATTGGAGCGCCGCCCCCCCCCCCCCCAACTCAGTCCTTAGTGTTCTTCTCTTTTCCTCTTTTCAGTAACACAGACTTTTTATATTCTTAGGAAACAGCCTCTGGACTCTAAATATAGTCCATGGGCAGATGACTCCCAAATTTACATCTCCTGGGCATCTTCTTTGAACTCTAGATTTGTAGGTCTTACATCATCTCTGCATGCTCACTTGAGTGTCGACACTTAGCATGCTTCCAACTCAGACTGCTTCCCTTCTTTTTTTTTTTAAAAAGATTTTATTTATTTATTTGAGAGAGAGAGAGAATACGTGCATGAACAAGGGGAGAGGCAGAGGGAGAGGGAGAAGCAGACTCCCCGCTGAACAGGGAGCCAGATGCAGGGCTTGATCCCAGGACCCCCGGATCATGACCTGAGCCACTCAGGCACCCTGTTTCTTCCCTTCTTAGATAATAGCAGCTCCATTTTTTTTCAGTTGGTTAGGTACAAAACCTTCAAGTAATCCTTGACTCTTATGTTTTCCTTACATTTCACATCCAATTTATTGAGGTACAAAAGCAAAGGCCCACTTGATTTATAATTTCTATAAAGCCCTGGTACTTTTCTGTACCAGCATCATCCTCCGTCTCCCGGACTTCGGCAATAATCCTCCAGCCGCTCTTCCTGCTTTCCCCTTCCATGCAGTACATTCTCCACATTGCAGCTAGAAGTCACGTCATTTCCCTTCTCTGCTCAACCCCCAGCAGCCTTCCAAGTCATTCAGAGGAAAGTTCGAAACCCTTAGAGTCACCTATGGGGAACCCCCCCCCAGACTAGCCTCCTACCCCCAGCCCCTCTGACCTCATTCCTTCTCCTCTTGCCTTTGCTAACTTCACTCTGGCTGCACTGGCCTCTTCTCCCTCACCTGCCAAGCCCACTGGAGCCTTTGTCCTTGCTCATCTCTCTACCTGGAATCATCTGTTCTCAGATACCCACAGGTTCATGCGTATCAGCTTTTTGGGGTAACTCCAACCTCGCCAACCGGCACTCCCTCCCAGCGTGACACCTCCTGTCCCACTTTTTGACATTACTTTTCTCCTCTGCACTTACCACTGCCTAACATACGACTATCACACTTGGTTTAATAATCGGTTGATAGCGGCAGGGATCGTTAACCTCGGCCCCTGCCTGGTGTGTCATCGGGGCCCAGTAAGTGTAACAGAGATCAGGATGCCCGTACGCCTTCAGTGCGTCCTCCAACTTCCAGCGGCCAGTCTCTGCCTCTGCCTGAGAAGGCTGTGGAAGAGAGCTCTGCTTCTCTGTGCAGGATTGCCGGAAGTGCCTTGGGATAACACCGCCTCAGAGCAGTCGGCAGCCAAGGACTCAAGGCAGCCACTGGGAAAGTCTTCCCGCCCTGCAGCCCAGAGGGTTCTAATGCTCAGGCATAAGTCTGCTCCCTTCGTCCTGAAAGTGCGGTCCTCAGACCTGGAGCACAGCAGGACCTGGGAGCCTGTCAGACATTCAGAATTCGAGGCCCCACCCCAGACTGACATCAGAACCTGCAGCTTAACAGCCCTAGAGATTCCTGGTCACACCCCAGGGGGAGAGGCTCTGCGGCCTGAGTTGGCCTGCAGGATTGAGCTCCCCTTGGCCACAGTGGCAGCAGGCTTGAGAACACTCCTTTTGGGCTGCCTTTCTTCCCCGGCCACCACCCCCACAATGTCTGCACTCCCCTACCCTTCCATTAAACCACTGCCCTGAATCCTTGTCTCAGGATCTGCTGCTGCTGAAATCCAGACTCAGGTGTGTTTGTTGAATGAATGAATAAATAAGGTGCCCAGAGTAAGTGGTGACAGTGTAGGTGAGGAACTTTTACCTGGATTAATTTTGCAATTTATGACAAGCTATCACACCAGGGCAGTGCTGGTGTTTGCTTCCGTCTTTGGAAGATGATGTCACTTCCAAAGCCTGTCCATGACTGATCAAGACAGTCCCCAGAGCACAGGTCTTTTCACGCTCCATAGGTCTACATCATGTCCTTTGGTTTATTGTTCAAGTTACCATTTTCCTTGCTCTTAGTAGCCATAAATGATTTAAGTATTCTCCATTACATCAGACTTTTAAAAAAAGATACAATTTCCAAATTAAATCCTTCATGCCAAGCAGTCCCCAACCTTCAGGCTTTGGGTTGTAGCGTTGAGGGGTCACAGATTCCAGCAAGGAGTAAACGTTGAAATTGCCCTATTAATGCCTTCCTACGCCTTAAAATATCAGGCTCAGGAGATGGTGTAAGATTCTGTCCCTAAAAGAAGTCAGAACCTTTGTTTTCCTCTTCACAAGCTTCCTGAACACCCCTTCAGAAAGTCCCTTCTGAAGACCACACCCACAGCCTTTACAGCCTGGGTCCCCTGCAGGTGCCACCACCCATAGATGGCGCTCTGGAGTTTTCTCCTTTCCCTACCACCCTGGAAGGAGGGCACTTGTCTGAGCACCTGGGGCCCAGCCTCCGGAGGCCTGGGCTATTCCTGATTCTTAAATGAGGTGTAACTTGGGGGTGGAGACAACCGTACCTCCTTAGTTGCTCCTTCAACACCATATTTAATATTTATATATTATATATTATAATTTACATCTCTCATGTGTTAAAAAGACTGTCTGTTTCTAGTTTATGTAACAATTTCAGTCCTTAAAAAAAAAAGAGAATAAAAGAACAAGTTTACATTCTCTGTCCAAACAAAGGAACAGAGACTTTGAAATGAACTGAACTGACACAAATGAACTAACTGACACATCCCTACTCTCTGTATTAAGGTTTCTCTGTTTCTACTCTTCCGGTAATTTAGCGTGTTATCCGTTATCACCTCTTGGTGCCCATTTCTGATTCTGTTGGGTAGCATGCTGGTCCTGAGGACTTCCCAAAAGAGAGAAAGCATCCCTCATGGATTATACTTCTACCGGTGCTATGGCAAGCAGTTAGCATTCATTGAGTGTTGATGTTGGTGGACATCCGCTAAGAACATTATTTCAATGACCCATTTAATCCTTATAATAACCCTGTAGGGTAGGTGCTCCTTTTAATCACCTGTTATAGATAAAGTGAACACAAAGGTTCAGGGGGGTACTGATGACCAAGGTCACACAGGGGTCCAGTGGTAGAACCACACCGAATTTGAACACCGGTCTACCCCTAAGGCCATGTTCCTACCCACTCTGCGGGACCAACTGAACCTTCTTAGCCTCTTCCAGTGTGTTGTGCTGCCCTGACACATGTATGAGAGCCAAGATCGGTTAATCACGTGAAGTGGCATTGCTATTGTATGCTGTGAAAAATTAGAGATCCCTGTTGCTAGCTGGGAAGTGTGCAAGTTAGTATCTTTTGAACCGGACTTTTAATTTTTGTTCCTATTGGATTTCTTAGCATCCTCTGTCTGTGCTCCTTTCTCTCCCAAAATAATTCTTTATGGACTCAGGAATTTTATTGTTCATTTAAAAATTACTAATTGCCATATCCCTTCCCCCACACCTGACCTTCCAACCTATCTATACTGTACCCTGAATGCTAGTGATGATTAAAAAAAAAGGTTAGCTCTATGCCTGCTCTCTTCTTTCAAGATGGCCATATAGTCCTATAAATGCTTTAAGTCCTTTCCTGTTTTTATACCTCCTTTCCCCCTTCCTGTGTACCTTCTTGTACTTCAGATCTTGCTCAACTGCTGCTATTTCTTTCATTTTCCACTGTTAAAACAATCGTGAGGCCATGTGTGTTCGCAGTCTTTATTTCCTCTGTGAATCTTCTGATGTTTCCTATCATCCTGTCATTTTCACCCAGGCCCTGTCGGTGCCACCTGGATCAGCAATCCTGCCGATCCCTGGATGTGCCATAGAGACCACGGCTCAGCCTTTAGGGCTCTGCCCCTTGGAAGACTAGTGGACTAGTGGGGCTCGGGGCTGCCTGCCTTTCTGGCACCTCTGCTCATCCTGTCTGTCTGGATCCTCTTACCTGGCCTTGGCAAATTTCCACTGCTGCTTGGAGGAAAATAATCTTTTATCTAATTCCTGCTTTTATAACTGCTTTAGTCATTAGGAAAGCATCCCAAGTTTACTTTGGAATTCCTAGAATTTCAGGTTTCTTTTATCTTTTTAGGGTAAAGTGTTAAAAACATTTTTTTAAATTGAGGAAATGATAGCATCAGTTTAATCTTAGTATAGGTTGATTCTGGAAGTTTTAAGAAAGTAAACTTCGGACCCACTCTAAGATAGGTATTCCAACAGGATGGACATTTTCCCTTGATGAACTTTCTAGAACATAGCAACAGGCAGATGCTTAGAGCACAGTGGCAAATCATTTATGCAGGACGTTGTCTGCTGCACACCTGAGTTGTCCTGGCCACACTGGAGGAAAGGCGATTGCCCTCAAACGAATTTGGTTTGCTGCATCTCAACATTCAGGTACGTATATTTGCAAATGAGCAGTAAATCTCCTCAAGGGCAATTATATTTCAGCACTTAATGATAAGTATCCTATTCAAGGTTAACTTTCACTGCTCCTTTGCAAATTGGCTGGTGAGAGTGATCTGGAGCCAAGGAAGTCTGCAGCCTGTGAAGTGTAGCCTGATGCCTTGCATTTCCTTGATGGGTACTTCCGGCAGGAAGGGCCATTTCCCTGGTGGGGTCCGGGTGTGGGCTCCTGGCCCTGATCACTGCTCCAGGGAACGGCTTCATTCTCTTACCATGTCCGCTGTCTCACCCTGCATGCTGGGGCGGCGTGGACTCTGAGGCAAGCACAGGAAAACGTGCAACCACATGCCTTGTGCAAAGAATAACGGGGGCAGTGCAGTGACTTCAGAGCATTTTACTACTCACCTGGCAAACACTGTTTCTAATGGTGAGCAAGTAGAGTTTTTTCAAGGCTGGTTATGGAGTGTATAGGATTTCTTAGTAATTTTGAGGTAAAACCATTCATGTGTGCATTCAACAGGTGTTCGCTGGGGGCTACTGTCTGCTGGGCCCCATACTAGGGGCCAGGGATTCGGGTGTAACTTAGCGAAGACAGGCCCCGCTACAGTGGCCCTTTGGAGGGGCTGGGGGGACTCAGAGCAAGTGCGCCCGGCCCACACTAGGACTCAGAATCACCTCCCTCCAGAAGATGGCATTAAAACTGAGATCCAAAAGACGTTTTCTCTTTTTCAAGGGGCTTTTGGGGCAGAGGAGTATTTTGCATCGGTGGGATTCAGACTCTTGATAATGATCCTCAGTAAGCAATATAGTTTGCCTTGCAAGCCAGTGGACCTACACACACAAGTCACTAAAACAAACATTTCACAGGGTAATACTGGCCCTTCCTCCGTGTGCTGTGCTCTGGTGTATTTGCTGAGAGGCAGCTGAGTTTAGTGGTGAGGAGCCTAGACTCTGAGGTTAGATCATCTGGATCCAAATCCCAGCTGCATACTCCCCAGCCTTGCGTTTGGAGCAAGTTAATGAACTTCCTTGTGCTTTGCTTTCCGCACTCGTAAAGTATGGGTAATAATGGTACCTGCCTCACCCTGTTGTTTGGAAGCTAAGGTGAGTTAATGTATCCCAGGTGCCTCAGAACCCCTCCGGGTACAAAGAAGGAAAGCACTCTGTAAAGGTTAGCTGCTCTTGATGTTACTGTTGTTATGCTGTAACCCGCTTTTTTGAAAATGCTAGGTGAGTCCTACCAAATCGATTTTACATCGTTAACAGGTTGCAACACACAATTGAAAAGTACTATTTAGGTGGTGGAAATCCTGTAGGTTTGCAGCGGGTGAGGGTGGGGAATGAGCTCTTAGGGAGGCGGGTGGCCTCTCATAAAGGACTCATGATACAGTTTGTACCTGATGCTAAGAAGAATGAGAGGCCATTCAAGAGAATGGCTTGATACATTTACGTTTTTTAGAAAATTAAAAGAGGACTGTAGCGATGGTGTGTGGAGTGAACTAGGGAGTTGGCCCAGAGGATGGGCCAGGAACTATGCTGGGCAGCTGATGTAAAAATCGTGGCCAGCCATGGGGACAGAGATGTGATATGTATTTCTCAGGAGGAATCTAGGGGACTTGGTGTTTTGATAGATGTAAAAAATGAGAGAGAGAAAAAAGAGTAAGAAATAATTCCTCCAGTTTGGGCCTGAGAAACTGGATTGAGAGTGGTTAGGCTGACGAGAAAACCCTGGAGGAAAGTCCTATTTGGAGGAAATGTGTGACCTGTTGAATCTGCCCAGTGCTTGTCTGTGACACACCCCAGCAGAGGTCAGCAGGGGGCAGATGAGTGGGAGCGGCTGTAGAGACTTGGAAGTCAGGACATTTGAAGCCGTGGAAGCTGTGGCAGTATTTGTGGAAGGGTTGTCTGGGACCCGTGTGTGCGGGGGAGGAGGAGCAGGTGAAGGCCAGAGTTCTGGGGACTCTTCAAATATTGGGGGGCAGCTTAGGGTGGGGAGTGGGGTGGTGGAAGATTTTGGTGACCGAGGAAAGGCTACTGCAGATAGAAAACCAGAAGATTATGATCATTAAAGCCGAGGCAAGAGTGTGTCTTTTATTAATTAGAAGGATGTGGTCAACAGTGTTTCAGCCGAGAAGTCAGACAGACTCATGGCCTTGGCTGCACAGGAATTACTAGCATCAGTAGATCAGTTTTGAATGGTTACCCATTTTACATCGTCTAGTTTGGTGTTTCTGTAGGATGCCAGTACACACAGAGTCTCTTGACGCTAATGCTTGTTCCAAGTTAGGGATGTAATACATTAATTCCTGTTGTAAGAAGCAAACTCTTTTTTTCCAACACTCTCTACACAAACACAGAAACCTGTGCCAGATTTCTATATTTTTGAGCAATAGAAATAACATTTTAAGTGACGTAGTAATCCCAGTTGCAAATCTTCACAAAGAATTACAGAAATTAGGATGAGGGATTAATTTTTTTAAGTAAATTGTTTAGCAAAATATAACTTGGAGGAGAAACAAATTTAATGATTGGTTTTGTTGACTGTGGGATCAGTTCTTCCTTCTGTGGTGAGAGAATTGCTCATTCCCTCTCTCCGTTTTGTCTTTCCTCCTATGTGTTGGCAGGTGTGTTACTGCTGAGCATGTGACCAGAGTGAGTGTGGATCCTGATGACATCAGCTGCTCTAAATTATAATAGGACCTTAGTTCCAGTTTTCTCTCATGTTTACAAAACAATAAAAGTACTTAGGTCAAATAAATAGCTTGGTTCCTCACAGTGCCAACTTTAAAATTACCTTTTTTGAAAGCCTTTTTTTTTTTTTTTTTAATTGTGACATTTAACCATTATAACACATAAGCAGGAGTCCTCACTCTATACTTGCATACATTCTCAGACTCTGTTTCCCAGGACCTATTTTCTCAAGATTCATGAGTGCTTCCATTCCCGTGGCTTCTAAAAAAAAAAAAAAAAAAAAGAACAAACTGATTTACCATTTACAGATATCTTTGTGTTTTAAGGCAACACTGTTCATCTTTTATGTTCTATGCAAGGGAATATAAAGTTCAGGATATATTCAAACTATTAATGCTTTATGTAAACTACTGAAATTGGTATATTGAGTGTGTGCCCATTATTTTTAGTTTGTTGCCTTTTCTGAAGGATTCCTAGCTGTGCTCTGCCTATCTGCATCATTTTTAAAAACTTTTTATTATTTTTATAGGCATTTTTAATATCATGAATCATTCTGTATATTATGCACTTTGTAGTCATTGTTGCATTCAAAAACATTTCAACTAGATTTCTTTCTGGGAATATATTTCCCATGAAAGTACAGAATTATGTGTATTTCCTGCTGTGACACGATTTTGATTTCTTTTATATTTTCAATAATAAAATATTATAAACTAAGTATTATTTTTTAAAAAGTAGAAAACTAGTTAGCTGTTGTTTGGTCATAGATACCATTACAGTCCTTAGAGAGTTTACTACTAAGATTTTAGATCTGCCTTCTCAATTTTCCTGAACAAATAGAAAAAAATGTATATAATGTTTTCCCTATGGAACTCTTTTTTGGAAAGGTCCCACATTTAAGTATAGTTTTATACAGGTGGGTCTTTACTGTCAAAATTCTGTGCTTTTACTCTTAGAGTAGACCCCTCTCTATGGAGTCTGGCAAAATCCCTTTGAATGTTATTTTTTTTGTGAGATGGAAGTTAGGTAATTCACTAAAGCAGAATTTTCATACTATTTCCAGGTGGTCTGGTCAGCCATGGGAAAACCCCTTTTCACTTAGAAGTGTCCTCTGTTCTGTGTAAACATGCGGCTGACGGGCAGCCATCTCAGTTAGAGAGAAACACTTATTAGCAGCCAAGGTAATAGAAAGTGTGTGAAGGAGTCTCTAGTCACCAACTGTAACATATCCAAATAGCACCAGAAACAATGAGGAGAAAATGAAAATCATTTCTGACTCATGGAAGATTGTTTTCTTTTCGATTTCATACTGAAAGTCTTTCAGCTGGAATTGCAGCGTTGGCCTAAAGAGATGAGGCTTCTTGTGGGTGGTTATTTTCAGTTGTTTCCATTAATTCTGCTCTTATACTCTTCCAAGAGGCTGCTGGCTCCCTCCTGCCACCTGTTGGCCACCTGGGTTGACCTTGAGGGTGACATCTTGAAGAGCAAATTAGTTTCTGGGAACAGTGGGGCTAAATAGTGAGGTATTGATGGGAGGGTGGGATCACTTACAAAGATGCTGTGAAGAATGTAATTTCCTTTTCTGTTTGGAAAGCCAAATATATGAAAGGAAACTCTCTTTCTTGCCTTCTTATCTCCATGACTTTATCTGTGACAAATTGTTTTGGTTGCAGCACAGACCCAAGGAACTGTCGTTTAAACGAAACAAGGCTTATTTTGTCTCTAATTTAAAAGAAGTTTGGAGATAGGCAGTCCAAGACTTGAATGCTGGGTCCAGAGTGTCAACAGTGTCACCCGCTTCTGTTTATTCAGCCATCCTTACTACATTTTTCTTTATTTTTTTAATTGTGGTAAAATAGCCATAATGTTTACCATCTTAACCATTTTGAAGCGTACCGTTCAGGGGCATTAACATTCACATTGCCGTGTGATTGTCATTACCGTCCGCCCCCAGAACTCTTTTCATCTCACACAACTGAAACTCTGTGTCCTTTAAACACCAAACCCTTTTCCCCCTCTCCCACCCGTAACAACCACCATTCTGTTTTCTGTCTCTCTGAATTTGACTATTCTAGATACTTCATATAAGGGGAATCGTTCAGTATTTATGTCACAGGCTGATTTCTCTTAGCATAATGTCCTCCAGATCTATCCATGTTGTAGCATATGATGGGATTTCCTTCCTTTTTAAGGCTGAATAATATTCCACTCTGTGTATCTCTCACATTTTGTTTATCCATTCATCCATCGACAGACCCTTAGTCTGCATCCATCTTTTAGCTTGTGTGAATAATGTCACGATGAACACGAGTGTCTTACACATGTATTTCTACCCTGGTGGTCACTTCACGGTTACAGCTCTAGCCATCTTGTCAGAATTCTAAGCAAGAGGAAGCAGGAAGGGGGAAAGGGAGCTTTCAGTGGAATCAGTCCCCTTTCTACGGATCATTCCCAGAAGTCCCATATCGATTTCTATGAGCCAGAATTTAACAATAACAATAATGATAAAATAGTTAATATTTATTGAGAGCTTATTGGTGTCAATGCAGAGTGCATGTATAATTCATTTAATTCTCCATATAAACCTATGAGGGTGGTTGCATTTTACTAAAGAGGAAATTGAAGCTCAGAGAGGTTACACGAGTTGTCCAAGCAGGGTGAGTCGCGCGGCTGTGAGTCACATAGCTAGTAAGGCAAAGCTGGGATTTTGACCCAGAAATCTGGCTCCAGCATCTAGGCTCGTAACTGTCTTCTACTGTCTTCTGTTTCCGTTCTCAAAGGAGGCTGGGGAAAGTAGTTTTATCTCAAGTAGGCACATTTCCTGTCCCTGCCAAATCAGGGTTCCATTTCTGAGGAGGACAAGGAGAGTGGATGTCAGCAGCACCTGCTGTGGAGGGTCTGCTCCTGGGAACTACCGTTCCGAGTCACTGTTTCTGAAGGCAGGTGGTCTCAGGCCTCTGAAATTGCATCAGCTTTATAGCACTGGGCTGCTCTTCACCCTCCTTCTACTGTGCTGGCCAAGACCAACGTTGACTGGCCCGATCATGTAGGCTGAACCAGAAAGACAGGGAGTGGGCCACAAATACGAGAAAACCTTATTATATCTACCACTTGAAATGGTCACAATCTTCCCAACTTAGCCTAGAGGAGCTACGTAGACATGGAGGAAGGAAGGAATATATAGGTATTTTTGTTAGAAAATCATATCTATTATTTATTTATTTATTTATTTATTTATTTATTTATTTAAGATTTTATTTATTTGAGAGAGAGAGAGCACGAGAGAGCGGGGTGAGGGGATGAGGGGTGGAGGGAGAAGCAGAATCCCCGCTGAGCAGGGAGACTGATGTGGGGCTCGATCCGGGGACTCCGGGATCATGACCTGAGCTGAAGGCAGATGCCCAACCGACTGACCCACCCAGGCGCCCTTCTATTATTTATTGAGTGGTGATTTCTGCCTACAGGGTGCTACATGCTTTAAAACATGATTGCATTTATCTTTGCTACTATCTTTTATAGATAGTATTTTTATTATTTAATAGTGCCAATTGTCATACGTCAAATAACCTATGTCTTTCTGATTTTGGAATACAAACTCTTAATCATTGTCCTAATATTGATTATACTGACTTCGGTGCCTTTTTAACCTAACTGGTTTTTATGGATACATTCCCCAAATGTATTCTTGGCTTACAGCATGCTAGATCTTGCTTTCTGGGACTTAGAGGGTCATCTGCATTCAACCTTAACCATCTCAGTAGAAGGAGACTTCTTTCTTTAGTGTTTAGGAAGTAGTCCTGAAATAAATGGGGCATTGTGGGGTGAGGATATACCTTTTACTATCCTGTGAGTCCTCTTCTTATTCTTTGTAAATAATGAAGATGTCTCATTGAACTTTGTTGTTTATCTGAAACCCTAGCCCAGTGGTCCTCAACCCCCAGGGTTTTGTTCCCTAGACTTCTGGCAGTGTCTGATGACTTACTTGGTTGTCATCCACAGGGAGGGGTGCTAGCGGCAGGTATGGTTAGAGGCCACGGATACTGCTGAACATCCTATGATGCACAAGAGAGTCCCCCACCCCCCACTGCACAGGATTGTCTGCACCAAAATTTCAAGAATGCCAAGGTTGGAAAAACACTGCCCCTGCCCAGTCCCAACGGCTCTGTGACATGTACTTGAGTTGTTGATCTTCAGACAAGCTGCCCAAATGCTTCTGTGTCTTATGTCAGGTTGTCCTTGGATCCCCGTGAGCAGCTCATTTCAGTTATTGTTCTGTGTGGAGGAACCCTGCCCTGTGCATTTTGGTGGATGCTTAAGAGTTAAAATTACACTGAAAATTTCAAGTATGTTGCAGTCTATCTGGTGTTTGACCGTCGAAGATGCTTACATAGTGATCTCTCTTAAAGTTTATTTTTAGTATGATTTCAGTGTCCTAAATAAAGATTTTACTTCATGAACTGCCAGCATATAAAATAACATGAGGAACCTAAGAGGCATTCAAAGACGCTGAGGTTAGTCTAAGGGGGGGAAGAGGATTCTGTGGTAGAAAGAATCGGGGATGTGGATTTGAAGCTCTGTCTTCCCAACCCAGCCCCGCCACCCCTCAGCCTCAAGTTCCCGTTCACACATCTCCTTCTCATGTTCTTCTAAGGACTAAATGAAAGAATATGGATGGAAGGCTTTTTGGAATTGTAAGGTGCTGTGCATCTGTCAGCTCGTGTTATTTAAGTTCTTTTCTCACAGGCTTTTCTTCCCTTAGATTACTTATTCCTGCATTAGTTTATTAGTTTCTAGATAGGTATTCTGGGTGCTTTTGCTAAAAAGGATGTATGGGTTATTTCTATCCTTTGGGTAGAAGTGTCTCTCTTTGTATTATATACTATCCTCAATAAAGTGACATTTGCTAATACCCCATGATTATACATACTCGTTTTGGCCAGACATTTTCAAACTTCAGCCAAGGAAAAGGAGCATAATGATCTCCCGTAAAAGCAACCATAACTGGGGAGACTTGAGAATTTAAACTGATATCCGTGGTATTGGCTCTGGTTCCAGGACGGTTTCTTGGACAAACAGGGGCACTCTTGCAGAGCTGGGCTTTTTGGCTTGCGTCTGCCGGGGAGTCGGTGGATCCTGAGACCACACAGCAGGCCGTGCAGACGAGACAGTGCTGAGGAGACGGAAATAAGCTGGAGTGAGAGGAATTCCAGGCCAGTGCACAAATCAACAAGTTCTATATTTAAACACTTGTTGAACTATTTCGTCAAATAAGGAAAATGTGGTGGTTTGTCATTTGTCACATTTCATGTTCCCTGTTCCGTGGGGGCTGTGCTGATTGGAGATGAGACAGTAAACATGTCTCCTTACTCTGAGGCCTTGTCACTTGAGCCCCGGAGCCATCCCAAGATTTCAGATCATACTCACCAGCTGCGTTCTGAGCCACAGTTGAGTCAACACTGAGGCAGTGCTGTGCATCCCCCCGGTGGAGTGAATCATGGCGCGGAAGAGGAAAGGAGCTTTTCTGGAGAGGGGCCATGGCCCTTTTCCCTGTGTCACCCCGTCCTCTCCTGGATGTGGGGAACTCACCAGGCCTGAGGCATGCTGCAGGAACACTGACTTTACCCAACTATGGGACCCTGAGGCCGTCGTTCCTTGAGAGGATGGGGTGATTCAGGGAGGCCTGGGCAGCCAGCGGCCTCTGCAGGATTCTGCTTGCTCTTCTCTGCTCCCAGAGTTAGGGGGGCCTCCAGCTCATGCCCCGCAGAGCCCTCCGTTGGGCCTTGTCAAATGTGTCAGCTCCCTACTATTAAATCCGAATATGCAAAAGATAAAAAATGAACATCGGTGCCTCTTAATTTACTCTGTAGAGAGCGTTCTCTAAGAAATGTGAATCAACAGAAATTGTTTCCTCTCATCAACAGAAAAAAGTGCTGACTGACACCTTAACTTTACAGATAATGAGATCTTTGGGGAAGTTTTAATCTTTCAAAGTTTCCAGGAGCTGTACAAAAGGTCTCTGCCCCTCTCCTCCCCCAGTCGTCAGTGATCATATTTTCTGTTGTTGTCACTTCCCTTTGCTCTGTAAACAATAGAAGTATAGAACATACACCCGTAACTAAATATCTCCTATCAGTAGTGAAAACTTGGAATTTGACTTGCAGTGCATACTTAATGGAGGGTGAATATTTCCAACTCAAAAAAGATATTCCTAATTGTGCATGTGTTTGCATTGTCGCAGAAGCATTTACAACGTGGATGCCAATTTGAGTATCAGGCAGATGGGAACAGAAGTTATTAGGATTATCTCTGGTACTAAATACTCCTGATTCTTTGTCCTAATAGAAGAAAAGGTGTAGAGTAAATCATCTTTCTACCTTTTACTTTTTCTTTTTTTCAAGTGCTCTTTTGAATAGATGTGTTTTTTGACTTAGGTCTCATTAGCATTTCTTATGGGGACTGCCTTTGGGGCAGTACCACTTACTAAATTGTTCTGATGCTTTAGGAAAAGGAAAACCATGGTAACCAGATGTAGGGTATGATTATTTGCCTCTGACCTGGCAAAGTGTTGGATTTAACAAAAGAAGCTTAATAGAAATGTTCAAATTGACCCTTCTCATCACTTGGGCTGCTTAGAGCTCAATCAATCTCTCATTATTATCAGAGTTATTCGAGCAAAGGCAGCAGTGATAGTATTTTTCATAATCACTTCTTGAGCCAAGTGTAATTTGCAATTTGGAGTATTGTATTATGAAACAGTAAAGCATTAAAATGAACAGTGCAAGAATTAGGAGTATAGTAGTAAAGAAAGGGTCCAGAGAAGTAGTTGTGTGAAAGGCACTTGCAAAATCATTGTAAGTGGACATGACTGATTTCAATGCCAAATTAAGCATTTAGAAAAAATCAGAATTATGTGTTGTTTTTATTATGTTTAGGTGTGTGTGTGTTTATTTTATATATTATATATATATATCATTTATTATAAAGTCAATGTAGGTAAAGGGGAAACAAAAAAAATATACTCTGTGTATTATTTGCATCTGCATGTTTGGTGTTATGGGGTTTTTGTGGTTTGATTACCTGTGTGGGTATATGTTGAAAAAAAATAAGGTGTATCAGCCTTACAAAAATCTTGTATGGAACAGTAATTACTAATTGACCCCATTTTACAAAGGGTATTTAGTTGCTACAGAAACTACGTCATGTAGTCCATAAATTAGCTGATGCCTGAAAAGCTTTAACATCATAATTAAGATATACTTCCACTCATCTTCTGTCATTTTCTTTGAATGGCTCTAAGTACAGATTATAAATATTATTTCAGAGTTATTTATGTATTTATCTTGTGTTTTGAAGGATTACTGTGTTTGCTTTTTTTTTCTTAAGTCTTTCTATCTAGATCCTGTGGTCTTGTATGTGTGTGGGGGGGGGGGGGTTTGGGTTTGGGTTTGGTGTTGTTTAAGTTATTTGGGATTTATAATGATTCTTGTAAAATTAACATTGATAATGTGCTGTGTTCAATTTCTTCATTGTTGTTTTAATATTTCCTTGTTCCATATCCTTCCAGGACTCCTGAAGTGTAGGGTTACTAGGCATATCAGTGCATCCTTGATTAGATAACGCAGGCTACACCAGGGGAAGAGTGCACTTATAAGGACACTTAATGGGAGTCCTGAAAAGGGTGTATTGTCCATTAAGGGTACATACACTGCATGTCTAAAGGCTGTTCTAGCTTGGTTAAATAGAAGCTATAATTTCTTTTAAAAAAAAAAAGTTTTTTTCTTCTGGATGTCAAGCAACCCAAATTTAGTTTATTAAATCTAATCAGACTAGCACTGATGAAAACCGTACACAATCAAATAATGGTTCTCAAGTTTGTGAATTTCCTTTTAAAGAGAACCCCTGCTAAACTCCGCCAAGTTAAAACTGCATCCCATTTTATAAAAGCACTATCAAGTTGTCATGTACCCTTTCTAAGCCTCCGTTCTCATCATTGTTGATTACCAAGATTTTTTTTTGCCTAAATAGGAGCTTTCTGCTTTTCATAATCAGCCTTCTCTTCCCTGATTCATCCAGCATTGCCACAATCTACTGCTGAGCAAATCAGTGTGCTATCATGCTAGCGATTTCTTAAAATGTCACTAAAATATGTAAGATCCGATATGGGAAGGACATGTTAGAAGTGACTTGTTTTTTTCTTATTTATAAAATGGAGGCTGAGGCACACACACACACAAAATAGTGCTAGAAGCTGTGAGTGCGTTATTCTAAAAGATAAATGCACGCGGTGAGTTCTTGCTGTTTTACCCTCTGATTGGGTTTGGACAGTTTGACATGCTTCTGCTGTTGCCTGGCAGAATTTGCATATGTCAGTACAGACAATTTTGACTTGTGGAGTATTGTTGTATTTAGAAATATTGACAGTGTCCTAGCAATGGGTATGTGGGTAGTTTTTATGATCCTTTCCAACGGTTGGGGATCAGTTCTTGACCTTGAGTCCAGGTTCCTGGCCTTCATAGACAAGTTCCATTTGGGAACAATGTCCTTTGGACCTCATTGCTGCAGGAAGTGCAAGATATATCTCATTTATTTCCACAAAGATGGTTTAACCAGCTGCTCTGAGTTTATAAAAGCATAAGAGTGACTGACTTTCTTTGGTTCCTTAAGTTTTTGAGGTGGCTGGGTGTGGTAAAAAGCGTCTTGGGTCTAAAGTCTGGCTTTGCTACTTCCTGGCTATATGGCCTGTGAAATCATTAAATTCCCCTGAGGTTTCTCCTAAAGAGGAGGATGATAACACCTATCTCACATGCTGGTTGTGGAAATCAATGAGATAAAGTACATAATAAAAATTCAATAAATTCTAGTTAAATGTAATTAAGTAATCAAAAGAGCATTCAACAGGTGTTCAGTTATATGTTTCACTTAGGATTTACACAAAGTGAACTTCGTAGGTCTGGGAATTTCAATTTCTGTAGGAGTATCCAAGTTCAGATCCACTGAGATCTCTTAAACTAGCTATGAGGTGACCTAAACTCTATTCCTAGCTTGCAATGTGACTTTGGGCAGCTCTGCATACCCCTTCGGCCTCAGTTTCTTTGTTTGTCAAATACAGACATTGAATGGGGTGACCAATCTTTAGACTTTGATTTTCAGAAATGTGCCTGTATACCTTCAGTGCATATGGGTAAGAGTGCAATAGAACAATATACAAAGATATATAGCTAGATTTTTTTTTCAACTAAAATTTAGAACAATTTAAGGCTTTAAGACAAAAATAAGTTCATAAGGACGCCTGGGTGGCTCAGTCGGTTAAGCGTCTGCCTTCGGCTCAGGTCATGATCCCAGGGTCCTGGGATTGAGTCCCGCATTGGGCTCCTTGCTCAGCAGGGAGCCTGCTTTTCCCTCTGCCTGCCACTCCCCCTGCTTGTGCTTTCTCTCTCTCTCTGACAAATAAATAAATAAAATCTTAAAAAAATAAGTTCACAATTGTGTTAGAGACCAGAGTGATGGGTTGAGAGAACTCAATGCTGACACCAAGAATGTGTGAAAAGATTGAGCCAGAATCAATTAAAAAGATTTTCTGGAGAAACCTGGATCAAAACCATTTAGGAAAAGTACGACACAAAAGGACAATAGAGGAATAGTGTTAAAAACTCACGATTTTGCTTTGATTTGAGTGAGCAGTGTGTTCCCGAGGCATTTCAGAGAGTTTGATTGGAACACAGGAATAACACAGGACAGGGTATTCAGTTTTGCTGTACAGAATCTTGAATCCAGCTCATTGCACAGCTGGTTTCTGTCAAGGATCTTTAGGGTAAATGGCAGCATTATCACATCAGGCAGTGGTCAAAGACAGGTTAGCACAATGGCTAAACTAACTGTGTCTGCGAGAAGCACCTGGAAGGTTCCAGAAAGAGAATGAGTTCCCAGAGAAAGGAAGTGATTAAGTCATGTGATGCTGCAAATATATAAAAATGAGGGGCAAAATGCAGGGCAGGGTATTGAGTTAAATGTTGGCCACTCCAGTGGAGAAGTTGGGGGAGGGTGGGTGGCTTCTAATCACTGACACTAAATTTGTATTTGAACCATTTCAGTTCTCTCCCCTAGGCAAGCAGTATCACTTAACCTACACGTTCATTAGGGTAAATAGTAAGGCAAGTATTATAACAAAGCCCTCCTTAGAAATGAAGACCTTGGTAATTAGTGACAAATACCAACTTTCTAGGTGACATTTCAGTGATTTTCAAAAATTGTTCCTCAAAGATTACAAGCTAATTGGTGCTGGGTATTCTGTTCATCTATTTTTAAGGATGGAAGAAGATTTTTAAGACTTCTACTATATCACATTTTCAAATACGATACTAGGAAAATCCATTCATTATAAATCCAATTATATTTTTATTTTATTTATAGTAGGATGCTGTGTGTTATATCACTCAGCATAATTTTTTCTGAAGGTCTCTAATTTTAGTAGTAATATTAAAGTAAGATATTTCAATATTATTTGTACTGCAGAGAGAATTAGGTTAATATTTAAAAACTGAAATGATGGTTCAATAGCACGAAACTCTTACCAGTAAATTTTTAATGACAGTCCTTTCTATATGAAAACAACAGAATTTTGTTGCAATCCTTTGTTGTTCTTTTTCTTTTCTCTTTCCTCTTTCATCAACAAGTGCATGTTTTGCCTATTATTCTTTACTATAGTAATAAATATGGCCGATCTGGCAGACGGCAGTGATCTCATTTGTAACGCGTCATAGTGAAACCCATTTAGCAGATTACTTGGAGATTACTTTAGCTGAATGAAAACAATGCTGTATTCTTTATGAAGAAAGCCATATGTTTAAGAAATGTTACAATCAATTCTCCTCTGGTAAGACAGGGCTCATCCGGCTGTATCTTGTTGTGAAGGAGTCTTCAGTGGCTCGGTGGCATTTTTTTCACTGTGCCTTCTTCATGAAGCAGTACCTCTGAAATTTTTCTCTATCAACTTTTTCTCAAGCTTCTGTTTTTCTTTTTGTCTCCATGTTTTTTTTGTTTTGTGTTTTGTTTTTGTTTTTTGAGAGAGAGTGAGTGAGCACATGAACGGGGCGGGGGGCAAGGGGAAAGGGAGAGAGAATCTCAAGCAGACTCCCTGCTGAGCGCTGAGTCTATCTTGGGGCTCCATCCCAGGACCCTGAGATCATGACCTGAGCTGAAATCAAAAGTCAGACACTTAACTGACTGAGTCACCCCAGCACCCCCATGTCCATGTTTTTAAAAAGTCATTCCCTTACATTAATATATCCTAAGATATGAATAGCAAATTCTTCCTGGGGTGGTAGGTCCATGACCACTTTCTGTTCTAGCGTCACACCCATTGCATGGTGGAGTTTTCCGTTTGAACATGTTTGAGGGGGTAGGTTAGTCAGAAGGCAGTTCCAAAACTGATCCTTTGCTGAAAATGGGTTTGCTTCCTGGACATACCATTAGTACATGATTTTTTTCAGCCTTGCCATTCTTTGGAACGTGACCCATTCGAAATTCATCTGTGGCTTTTAAAAGATAATAAAATAAATGTAGTTGAAATCTTCCAAGTTTTAAGCAGCTTGCTATTAAATGATTGTCTTCATAGGTTGATCACTGATTCCAGCTGTGAAACTGACTTTGAAAGTACATGTGTAGCTGAAAGTTGTACCCCTCTTTGCAGGAAGAGGGTACCCCTCTTTGCAGGAAGAATTAAATAACTACAAATTAAGAGAACACTACAGTATATTGGCAATGAGAGTGAATGAGGGCGTAGCTACGTTCTTTTTCTTTTTACACTCTAGAACAGTTGGTATATTTTTTTCACCTACAGTCTTTATTTTATTCTGTCAAAAAATTACAGCTAAGGGATTCATTTTTACCCCAATTATAAAATAATATGCTGTGCTTTTATAGTATGCCTTAAAGAAATCACATAATTAACTAAAGCAGGCATTAAGGGAAATGTCCAAATGCTAACCTATAAACATTTTATCTGTGCTTTCTTTGCTTTTTAATATATCAGTCTTGAATTTATAATTTCAGAAGACAAGTATACTGTAACAGTTTGATAATAAATTTACAAATAATAAAACAGTATATTCTGGCGATTCAGGGCAGCCTAGGACACTAATATTTTAATATCAAACAAATGAGAAAAAATTCAGTTCTTAAATCTGAGTCAGGATTAACTCTTTTTTATTCTTTTTAATCATGTATACTTAAGATGAAAGTTGATAGATTGAGATCTAAAACTGAAACTTTTTCCACAAAGTAGGGCCGAGATCATTAAAAAAAAGATCTAACATAGCTAATTAAACTCAGTGTTAGGTTTGGGACCAAAAATATCTAAACTGTTTTAAAACATGGAAAAGTCAACCACTCTCAATTTTCCCTCATGTTATTAACTCAAAGGAATGATGTACATGATCTTCTCATGAGATTAAACTATACCTTTTGGTACAGATAGATACACAGTTGACTCTTAAACAACACAGGGATTGGGGTGCCAACCCCCTGTGCAGTTGAAAATCCATGTGTAACTTTTGCCTCCTCATAAACTCAACTACTAATAGCCAACTATTGACCTTACTGAGAACATAAATAGTCAACTAACACATATTTTATATATGTGTTAATATTATGTTGTATTCTTACAATAAAGTAAGCTAGAGAAAAGAGAATGTTATTAAGAAAAACATAAGGAGGAGAAAATATATTTACAGTACTGTACTATATTTATAAAAAAAAGTCTGGGTATAAGTGGATCCATGTTGTTTAAGGGTCAACTGTGTATCTTGTGTCATGGCATAGTGCTTCTTAAATAGGATACAGGTTTGAATGTGTGTAATCGAGAATGTGAACCAGCACACATCTTTAAAAGCCGAACAAAACAGGTCAACATGGTAACGTTGTATCATTTGAGGGATATTTATGAACTGAAAAACTACATGGTTAAAACGATTTACCTTTAGGAAGCTCTCTTATAAGTAAATATCATGCATAAGATTTGAACTTACACTTTTCTTGAAGTTAGAATTTAATACATTTTATATTTCCAGATGCTTCAGTGTTGCAGAATTTTCAGGATGGGAATTCATGGGGGCTTTAAATACCATCTACATGCTGATGATGCTCAGATTAATTTGTCCAGCCCTGTCCTCTCTCCTGAACCCCCTGTAGATGCTTAATCAATTTTTGTCAAATGAATGAACATTATGTTTTAGATGTTGACTCCTACTGAGATGTATCAGTTTTTTATGTTCGCTCTTTCATTTATTTATTAATTCATTCTATAAAGTCAGTCATTATGCCTAACTCTTAGGCATTATTGACATATTGACAAAAATAAAGGAAAGAGAAAGTTTTTATTTTTAGTGCTTTGTATTTGTTTTAAAAGTATAGTGCATATTTTATCCCTTGCGAGAAGTGGTCAGATTCTGGGCTTAAGTTCTTAGGGATTTTTTTTCTTCTTTTTCTTTTGTTCTTTCTCACAATTGGAACGATCTTCCAATTTCTAAATACCATTACAATTTAAGGATAGATTTGCTTTATTGAAGTTAATTTTATAGGCAGTTTTGAATGCTCTCTAATAATATACATAATTTTTAAAAGAAGAGTGGTGGTAGTATTTTAACTTTTTTCTATTTTAACATTTTAAGAATGCTCTCCCTTCCTTATTTATAAACCCCTTTGCAAACTGTGTTACTTTGGTAAACGTGTAAGATATTCCCATGTACACTTCATGTATAAACCAGTATTTGAAATCAGATATATGTTAATAGAAGAAAGACCTATACTACCAACCCGGCCATTAATTAAAATACCTTTTTTCTCTTTTATAGCAGTTTTGGACTACCTTTTTTTTTTTTTTTAATTTTAACTCTTCTCCTTTTCAATATGATTAATTGTTCAGCATAAGCTAGATCCCTACTTTGTCCTCTGAAAGAAATACTCGATATATTTTATATATTTATGAATGCTTAGTTGAGTAACTGTCTATAAAAGATTTCTTTTTTGAAATATCTGGTGACTAAGTCACTAAGATGAGTATTATTTGAGGGTATGTAGTGCATGCATTCCAGGCAACATGGTCTTTTTTAGAGGAAAGCAACAGAATTGATAGCAAATCTAGGCTCCTGAGATATTTTGGATGCCAGAACAGAGTATTAGTGTTTTCACAGAGAGCCTCCAGCTCCGTGGCCATCTGTGAAAGTTTGTGTGGACCAGTTTTGAATCATGTGTCTGTTCCTCATGTTTGTTTTTGATCAGATACAGATTTCGAAGGCAAAGATGCCACATTCAGCGATTGCTTTTCATCGGATTTCAGAATAGTATTTGATGAGAATGCCTTAAAGCTTTCAACTTAATAAGCTCAAAGTGTTATAGCAGTGTAAATTATCCTTTGTACTTTAAACCATGCAAACATAGCCTTGTTTGTCAGTTTTTAAACTATGATGAATGTTTCCAATAAATCTGACTGTGAAAATAAGAATAGTTGTTTATGGAGATATTATTAAGTAGATGATTGTGGATTACCATTCTTTAGTCATAAGAACAACCCATTCTAATGCAGATTTTTTGGCCTCTAGCTTTTGAAGTATTCAGCACTCAGCCCTATACATTTATTAATTGTTCAGTAAGGATGAACTGCTAAATTGTTGTTTATTTTTGTTTCGCCAAAGGAAAAATGGGGATTGAGGCCATTTTCAAAAGGGTTGTCTCTAGAAAGTTCTAATTAAAAATGAATCCAATAATCTGATTGAAAATATTCATATTGGGAAAAAACCGGAGAATTGCAGGAGACCTTTTGGCCCTCATTTTGAGGAAGGTCGCATTTCATTGAGTAAATATGTCTTTGTCACAAAAGAATGAAAACTCATTTTGTATATATTGACAAGTTAGAATTTTTTGTTATCAACAGGTTTGGCAAACATCGAAAAGATGACAAGATTGAGAAAACGGGTAAAATAAAAATACAGGACTCCCTTACGTCAGAAGAGGAGAGGATACGAATGAAGCAGGAGCAGGAGAGGTAGACTTCAGTCATTTGATTAAACCTCATCAGATAGAGCTTTTTGTCCTTTCTACTCTTTTTTCTTTTCTTTTTTTTTTTAAATATGAAGAATTTATACTCAATGAGTTTTTAGTTTTTCTGTATCAGTCCAAACACTGATGGTTGTGGGATAAATAAAATGTAAAGAAAGATTCAAAGAAAAAAACATATATTTTTTTGAGGCATTAAGTGAATTTTAATGGTTGAGTTAAGATCTTTGCCTAGAAGGTAGTAGAGCATATTAGATGAATTAAATAAGCATTAAGACTGAATTTATGATCACTTTTAAAATCACAAAGAAATAGTTACAATTCCATTTCATTCGTTTACGAGTACATAGCATTTTATGATAATTTTTAAGACTATTTCTCTGGAAATAAAACTTTGAATTTTTATCTTTCATTTAAAATATTTTGATTTATAATAAGAATTGATAACACTTTCTTGCTATGTTGTTTCCTCTCAAACCTGACATTTGTTTCTTTTTTTCTCTATTTCCCTATCCTATTTTGTGACATTTTCCACTTAAATTTGATTGCATCTCTTCCAGAAGGATTGTTATCTGTTGTTGAGTCATTCCATGGTAAGAACCCAAAGACCAGTGAAATGAATGAGAAGTTTCTTTAAGCAGATAATTGAAAACCATTTCTATAAGTGATTAGAATTTCTCTTGCTGTAATTCCCAGGGGATGAGAAAGCCGCCTCGCACTTCTGTTATTGGAGTTTACAGGCTCACAGCGAGCCCCTCTGGATCCTTTACTTCGCAGTTTCAGAACCCCCACAGCAAGAGACAGTATGCCTGGCAGTTGTACTTTGAATAATCCGGGTAATGAGGGTGCCTTGATTAAGGCGAAAAGACTAAACATTGTCCATAGCTAAGATCAGAGCCCAGCGTCTTCAACTCCAGATTCTTGCTAACAATTCTAGAGTTGGGGCACTTTCAAGTCTTACTCTTAATGAATGAAAGAACTAGAAAGAATATTCTACCATGGTTTTCTTTAGAAGAGATTAATGTTTGGATATTTTTCCATTCATCTTTCTCCCACGTCTGAGGCTTTAGGCTAGGATAGTTACTCTGATTCTCTGTAGCTTTTCAGAGTATTAAATAAATACGTGGGAAGAATAGGGACTTGTAATTTGTGATGCAAATCTGGGTTTATTCTTCTGGTTCTTTCCCAGTTTTTTTTCCAATCCTTCCATTTTCTTGCTCTCTAGGACTCTTTCTAATCCTCACCAGTTTCAAGATCCGCAAACTTATTAATAAGCTCACTGTTGTCAGGCCTGGGCACACAGTATTCCTTAGTGTGTACAATATGGCATTTAATTGCTCAGTACTATAAACTTTTATCCTAAGAGAGTATAGAAGAAAGTGTACACCAGCTAAATGTATGTGCTCAGATTTATCCACAGGCAAATAATGTGATTTAGCTAGAGAACAATCTGAGTGATAGAAACATTATACTTCTCCCCTATCTTGATGCCAACCATAGGGGATAGCTTCATTAATCCCATACCATTGTTCATATTTGCTATATCCTTTTCTTGCAGTTTAAGATGATTCCTGTGCTTCAATGCAGAATTCTATCAACATTTTCCAAGATACTTGTTATAATGCATAGTCAAGTTTTTGCAGCCAAACAATTTTTTACATAGTGGTTTCACTTGTATTATTAATTTGCCTAAGGCACAGTTCACTTTCAGTTTTGCTTTTAATCTCCATCTCTGTACCTCTAATGATGCAATACTTCTGGGAACTAGGTTGGTCATAATGAATTTACAATGTACAGGAGGCCTAGAATAAAAATCTTTTAGGGTCAAGGAACAAGTGAATGGTGCATTAAAAAAAATCAATTAGCTTCATAATTTAAGAAAACTGTTACACTCTGACTTTGTATTTTAGTAACAGTTTTTACAAGTATGTTTTATTTAAACTTGTGGATCTTGTAATAGAGCGAGTGAATCATGAGACTTACTGAATTACATAAGTGGAGCTTGTTTAGTGTTTGTTATTTGGGTAGGGCAAGCCTTCTTTTGTATGTCCTCCTTTCTGTCTGTCTGTTGGCATTGGTGATGCTTTGAGAATGGAAATTACAACCTCTTTGGGAAGAATTTGGGTGGAGGAATAGATAAAAATAAATAAAGCACTGCTTATATTCTCATCATAGCTTTTGCTATGATGAGTACTAGCAGATGAGTAGTGAAGCACCTCCTTTAACATCATTTACCACTGTAGCTATTTGAGTCCCCAAAATTATTTTGGCTTATTTCATATAAAAATAGAAAACTTCACATCCCCTGGTTATTAATTATGACATGTCCATATACAAAAATATTTTTGTCCATACACATCCATGAAGTCTGAATATGACTCAAGTTATAAATATGGAACAAGTGAAAGGACAATGAATAGAATTGAAATATGTTTTCCTATAAGGTTAAGATCTATTTAGATGGTGAACGTGAATTAGATTCCTCTGAGCATGGGTCTGAGATTAAATTTGACTTCATCCTTGCTAACTTCTCCCCCTCTCTTTCCACTTGCTGCCATCCCTGGGGGGTGGGGTCTTGAATAAATGCTGTCCTCCTAGGAGAAATGGATGAGGAAGACCCCAGCATGGCTCTGTCCTCTGACTCTACTCGTCGTGCCCTGCCAACAACCCAGGCCTGCATGCCCAGGCTGTCTTCCTGAGAAGCGGGGAGAATGGGGGTAACGCCAAGGGTAAAGTTAGCTGATCCTGTGATGTGCTATTTTGACTTCTAGCTCCAGGCTCCAAACCGAGGCACCTTAGCCTTTCAGAGATGCTATTGGCCACTGTTGGGCTAGGTGGGGGAACGAAGCAGAGTGATGTGTATTTGGAGCTGAAGGATGAATTCAGTGCTTACTGTTCTTTCTGGTTTGTCTTTCGGGCATGCTAAGGGACAAAGCCCCTGTTGGCTCTTTTCCACCACTCAGAAGGATTGGGCTCCAAACCCAAAACAGAACATATTTAATTCAGTGATCTGTGTCACTCAGGCCCACTTCCCTACCATTATGTTGACCAAGTGTCCAAAGTAACATTTGGCTTTCTGTTGTGTTTGTGCTCCAGTGGTATCTCTACTTAGGCTCTAAAGGTTGACATATAAGCTGTGTGGTGTGGGAGTTCCCCAAACAGTGTTTAGTAGCCGAAAAAGGGTTCCATATGCAAATATGTTTGAGAAACACTTGGTTAAACCAATTTATGCATACTTCTTTACTCCATTATTTCTCAAAACCCTACTTTGGTTAATGTACATTGTGAATCACCAAGAAATGAATAGAGATCCCTCATTTCCTAACTTATTTATTCACAGAACATCCCCCTTCACTTGTTTTCTGTGAAATACCAACATCTCTCAGAATTCAGTCACTGGGGAAATACTGGTGGCAAGCAAGGCCATTGGCTCCTGGGTCCGCCATATCCGGCTCCCTCATCTGACTGGCTGTGGAACTCCGGGTTGACTGTTCCGTAGAATCGTGAGCAAGTGTAGAGCCTGTGTTTGGGAACTGCTTCTACATCATGGCTTCTGTTTTGTGTAGTTAGGCATCTATTCCTGAACTTTGATTTTCTGTTTTCTCTTTCCCACATGTTTTTCACCCGTTTAAAACACATACCTTTTTAAGGTCTAATTCTAATGTATTCTAATTCTATCTATAGAAAATTTGAAAGAAAAAACATAAATTTAGAACTGGAAAATAAAAATTTATCTGTCATAATACCACTGTTAACATACTGGTCTATGCCTTTCTAATTTATTTCCTATAAAATATGTATTTCCACACATGCGTACCTTTAAAAAGCTAAATCTATTTTCATTTTTTTCAAATTTATTCACTTATTTTAGAGAGAGAGAGAGAATGCACGAGCAGGGGGAAGGGCAGAGGGAGAGGGAGAATCTCAAGCAGGCTTCCCGCTGAGCATGGAGCCTGACTCGGGGCTCAATCTCACGACCCTGAGATCATGACCTGAGCCGAAATCAGGAGTTGGACGCTTAACTGACTGAGCCACCCAGGTGCCCCACATCTATTTTCATTTTGATTTATCTTGCATTTTATTTTATTTTATTTTATTTTATTTTGTTATGTTAATCACCATACATTACATCATTAGTTTTTGATGTAGTGTTCCATGATTCATTGCGTATAACGCCCAGTGCTCCATTCAGTACATGCCCTCTTTAATACCCATCACCAGGCTACCCCATCCCCCCACCCCCCTCCCCTCTAGAACCCTCAGTTTGTTTCTCAGAGTCCATTATCTTGCATTTTCATACATTCTTAGAAAATCATGTTGAACTTTTTCTGGAACAAGGCCAAGTCTGTATGAACAGATGGATGGATGGGAAGGAAGGACAGAAAGAAGGAAAGAGGAGGTCTGAAAGATGAAAAGCTGCAGTATCTGGCCAGATTCCCCAACTCTCAAAATTTACCTCATATGTTATTCATTCTATTAAATGAAATTTAGACATAATGTTAACTGGCTTGTGTTTTGTAGTTACTCAGCAAGGGATACCTATTCTGATATTCTTATCTGTTATCTATGTAGTAAGTTGTACTTGGAAGTATTTTCAAGGGGACTGAATGCTTCTAGTGGAGGCATGAAAAAGGTAAATGAATGTCTTACGAAATTCTCCCAGTATGTGAAGGATATTTATAAAGCTGCTAAGGAAATGTATGGCTTAAAATGTTCCATTATTCAAAGTGATAATCACTCTTAAAAGCTTTGTGTTTTCAGTACTAGGCCATTGAACTGTTTGTGCCCACAAGTGGTACTCCCCCTTCTTGGTGCCTCATTTGCAACTCTGTGCAGCATTTGTGCACGTGGTTCCTATTCACCAGCATTTCTTTTTTTGGTTTTACCAATTGTTTCCAATATCTGCTTTACATAATTACTTGAAATTTTGATAAAAACTTTTTTGTGGTGTTTCTTAGTTGGCAAAATCCTTTTCAAAAGATGATATATGTTTATTAGTTTTTGCAGAAATTAACATTTTAAAATATCATAATGTAGTAGTAAAGTATGTTTAAAGTGCATGAACGGAAAGTTCGTGAAATTATAGGAGGAACAATCAAGAAAGCAGTAATAGGTGTATTCCCTGTGCATCTGAAAGAAAAAAGAAATTTTCACTCATTTTGGCTTGAAACTTAGTATTCAGGCTCCCTGAATTCTGACAGTAGAACCCAGATAACCTGGATGATCTTTGCATTTAGATTGTATATTGTCATTTGAACAAGGCTCAACTTTTGAAAATTAACCTTTTAATGGAAAATATACATTTTTCTATTCTATAGAAGAGCTTTTCATATTTTCTCTGACCTCTTGAATCCTTCAGAAAAGTTAGCTTGAATCACTGAGATTAGTTCCATCAGGCATTTTTTAGAAAAATTTATTGTTGCAGGGGAACAGAAATTTTAAAGAATCTATTGACTATGTGGAAGTTCACTTACTTAGACCAATATTTGGGCACATTAAGCCTTGGGGGTGTGTGTGTGTGTGTATTGATGAATTTTGTTGATAGACTGTAACTGGAGTAAGAAAAGGCAATTTTATATTTGATGAGAGCTGTCTTAGATGTATTTGGCATTGCAACATCTCTTCGAGTTGGAAATAACTGAAGGTGCTTTGATACTTGTGAAAGTCAGAACATAATGTGAGTGAATGAGTATGTATAGGAGTGTGTGTGTGTGTGTGTGTGTGTGTGTGTGTTTGTGAAATATTATTCTAGTGTTCCATTAATCAGTGTAAAAGAGAAGTTTTTGTTTCACAATATGTTAAGTACACAACATGATGGTATAAATTTTGTATTATGTTGTCGTACCCTCTCTCAGGGATCCCTTGTATTTGTTAAGAGGGAGAAAAGATTTAAGCCTGTTAACATTAGAAAATTGATGCAAAGCAATATAATCAGTGTGAAAATAGGTAACTGCAGAGCTTTGGGAAGGGGATAGATTGACAGGCTAGAGTTAATAATGAACACTCCCTGGAAATGGTCATTTGGGGTCTAGTTCCCAAGAACTTATGTATTTAGCAAAGTGGACAAATTCTACACCCATGCTTAGGCACAGGGGCTCACAGGGAGGAGGCATTCTTCTGACTCCTTGGATTCTTTACAAATTGTAGTTGTATTAGCCATTAGGGTATCTCTTTGACTACTTTGATCTCTTTTTCAACTTTTAGCCATTTTATATTTCAAAACTGATATCATTTCACTTGAACATTAAGGGATGAAGCCTAACTTCCCCCACCTATCATATGATTCCTCTGTAGATCTCTAACCTGGCCTTCTTTCCTTGAATGGGAAACGTGCCTTCAAAACAGTTGGTCCTCCTCATGAAAAAGTTTTTTTCGGGACCCATTTAGAATATGGAAGTTTTTTCTTCTCAGTCCACTTTTACCTCAGTATTACAAAGAGGTTAAAATCCCACTTAAAATAGGACTGTTTTCAAAGTAAGACATGTAGTGGAATGTTGTTCCCCTTTTGGGAATTCGGCATAGACGCCAAATTGGAAGCATGCATATTGGGAGGTGGCAGTTAGATTTCCATAGCAGGGAGAACTGAAGGATTGATGAGTTGAACCCACTATTTCCGAAGTCCGCCATTTGCTGAGGTGTTTTGAGCGGCAAATAGGGCATTCATTCAGTTGACACAAACTGCTATTGTATTGAACCATTCCTTTCAGTTATCTTGTAGTTTAAATTTCATTCTGCCATACCTTTAGGTTTTATTTGATGAATGTCTGTAATACTGATTTTTAGAGAAAGGAAATACTGTGGGGGAAAAGATCCTCCAGGAACTTTGTTCCCAGAATGAGGCTTCTGGATGGCAGTGCAATGAGTTGGGGGTAAAATGTTTCCCAAAAGAGTTGATTGTAAGATCTTAAACATTGTTTTGAAGATATTTAACAACTATCTAATATGTAGCAATCCAAAATTCATTTTAATTTTTTCTGGTAGACTGATATTAGTATATGTTATCTTCTGTACACATTTACAGCATTTTTTAAAAATTAACATCACTACAGGTCAATTTCAGTTTCTTGGAATATTCTGAAAAATGCACCATGGGTGTTCCATGTATTGAAGTTTTGTAACTTTGGAGGTGAAATATTTGGGATATAACTAACTTAAGTACGCCATTGATTTCCATCCCGAGGAGTGGGTCACTCAGTAGTGATCCTCATGCCTGTACCTTTTCTAGCTTTATAAAGACCATACTTCATAGCCATAAAACAGTTATTTTCATCTTACTCTACTGCAATTAGTGCTAAAAGCCATTTATTGTAAAAGCAAAAATCCTAATGAACAGAAATGTTACAAGAACAGAAGTCTTGTGTGTTTTATCTTCATCATGCATCATCCATTTTAATTAGAGAGAAGGGTAGTGAACACTGTGACAAGAGTCTAGAATTAAAATCATTAATTGATGTCAAGCTGAAGAGAGACTGTTAGCATGAATTTAGTAACAGCAGGAAAGAAATTAACCTTATTACTTTATTTAGTATATTACATTATTTTGTGTATTGTTGTCTACGCAGTTTCAAGGCAATTTCATTATCATAATGGAAAATACTTTTTTTAACAGAAAGGGTGTTTGAACATATGTTTGAATATAGCAAATTGACATGATAAATTCTTCACTTGTTAAAAGTCTTAAAAGTTTTTAAAATTTTCTTTCTTTCTTCTTCTTTTCTTTTTTTTACATTTCAAGAATAGGGAAATCGTGCCTGATGATGTTCCCTATCAACCTCCATCACTACAGCTGTCTGCCATCATTTAGACCTCAGAATAGTTCTCTTGTTTATAACTACGAAGGACTGTCTGAAATGCTTAAAGCAATAGACATTTATTTCTTTGGCTACGTTTTGGGCTAATCAGTTACCTCTGTCATTGCTGAGGTTTGGCCCAAGATAAGTTGGATGGATAGTGCTAAACAACAACCTGACTGTTCAGAAAAACGAATGGCTCTTACATCTTAGAGATAATTTGTGACCTCAGGGTCACGATAAAAGAATAGAGGGGGTGTCCTTTTAGAGCATTGACCATCTGGAACTATTAAAGGCTGAACTGCAGTGTACTCACTGTCTTTTTTTAAAGTTTCCTTAAGAAACTATACTATTTTTATTAAGACACCAAAAATATTTTCTCCCCTGAGTCAAATATTTCTTTTCTAATTAAGTCTCTCCAGAGAGAATGAAAATATATCACATGTAAATATAACATGGTTGTGTTCCTAAGTCCCTTTTCTCACTTTAGAATAAACAAGACATTCAAGTATAAAAGTATATAACAAAATAATTTGTGTCTTTTGTTAATTTGACTGTGAATTGTCACGAAAATTCACAAAAACCATAGTGCATTCCCGGTTTTGAAAATCTACTGTTCAGTGCCATTTGCATGGCAGCAAGCTCATTAGCAATAATTCCTAGAATGAACTTTAAAACGCACATTGGTCCAAGCTGGTAACCGGATTCATTCACCTGTTGCAGCTCTAGCCCCACTTCCGGGGCACAGGTGTGCTGGAGTTCCATTCTGAGGTTTTCAGCAGGACGGTGAGCCGCCAGGGAGGGAAGGAGAGGTGCAAACAGCTTTCATGGCTTTGGGGATGAATTCATTGGTGATGACAAGATAAATGATAAAAAATATAAGTCTTTATGTTATTGGAGCTGAGAAAAAAAATTAATGCTTTTAGAAGGTGCTGTAGATGTGACTGTAATGTTTATTGGATTCAATGATTAGTGGCAATTAGTAATAGAGTACAAATTTGGGTAAAAGAAAGCAGATGAGAGCTGGGCTTTATGAATAGTAGCTCGTGCTGCCAAACACTTCTTCTGAGCAATTGACTTGTTAAAAATTGACTCCCAAAATGAAGATTAGTTTCTGTGTAATTTGGAACAAAAGAACATTCAATTTCAGGACCCATCAATAATATATTGAAACTATTGTGCAAGAAGTTTGGGGAGATTATTTAGGATTCATGCTTCCCTTGAGAAGAGAATGTTCATACTCTTTTTTTCTGATGGCTTCTTTTCTGAACAGGGCTGCATTTTCCAACATAAGTAAACCGGATTTTCTTCACTTTTAGTGAACTGAAGTTCAAGTACCATAGAGCTCACTCATTTATAAACCAATCTGTTACTCCCTTTGATTTCAGGAGATCTCCAAATTTAGAGATTTTGGCTTTATTTCTGTTGTAGCCCTTCAAATTTCTACAGGTTCCCAAACTTCAAGACTTCTGTGAATGCCCAGCCACCCTGTAGTTAGGCGATTCTCTGATGGTGACCAAATATAGTAGTAACGTGGATCGTAAGATGAGTGATCATAATTGAGTTTCAAATTAATATCCCATTGAGTTGAAGAAAGAAGTCATTTCTCTCTTCTGTAGTTTTTCTGGCTGAATACAGAGTCAAAAAGACAGTATGATGCAGAGAATAAAATGCTCGCTGAACTTATATGAACTTTTCATCATGAATATCCAGTGTTTAGTGGTAGTCAGCTTTTATCATAACAGCCTTGACTGTCATAATCACTCCTAAGTGAATAAGTGGACTATAATAAGAAATCCAGTATAAATTTAGCTAAACTTGACATTAGAATTTGACTTGCTATTTCTCTTATGGGTATTCTCTTTGTGGGACTTATTAGAATCTAGGACTCTTTCTTTTTTTTTTTTTTTTTTTTAAGATTTTTTATTTATTTATTTGAGAGAGAGAGAATGAGAGAGAGCAAGCACATGAGAGGGGGGAGGGTCAGAGGGAGAAGCAGACTCCCTGCCGAGCAGGGAGCCCGATGCGGGACTCGATCCAGGGACTCCAGGATCATGACCTGAGCCGAAGGCAGTCGCTTAACCAACTGAGCCACCCAGGCGCCCCTAGGACTCTTTCTGATAAAAATTGCTAACTTCCCAATAGTCTGTTATGAATTAAGACAATTTTTGGTTCTCACCTCAGGAAATAAGGTCCTTCTCAGCTGGTTTGGGGAATATGTGAAGCATTTTTGCTTGCCCACATGGCTGGGGCACTGCTCGGTGACATGTGGCTGGAAGCAGTTGCGCGGGAAGTTTTGTAACTATAACAAGTTACCCTTTCTCAAATGTCACTGGACCCCTGTTGAGGAACACTGAGCTAGGTGAATTTAGGTACTTCCATTTGATAGCTGGGAAATGAAAGAAATTAGAAAAAATTGACCAGGCAGGTCCAAAATTTGGATAAACAAGACTGGCCTCATGATGATAGGCTCGATGTAAGAAGAAAACAAGGGAGAAAAATGCACATTTTGCTTGTAATGCTATGTGACAGTTTTCCAGCTTTTTTTTTTTTTTTAAGATTTTATTTATTTATTGTGACAGAGAGAGAGACAGCAAGAGAGGGAACACAAGCTGGGGGGGGGGGGGTGGGAGAGGGAGAAGCAGGCTCCCCGCGGAGCAGGGAGCCCGATGTGGGGCTTCATCCCAGGACCCTGGGATCATGACCTGAGCCGAAGGCAGACGCTTAACGACTGAGCCACCGAGGTGCCCCAGTTTTCCAGCTTTTTAAAAACTTCTTATTTTGAAGTAATTTTCAATTTACAAGAAGTTGCAAAGATGATACAGGGAAGTCTTGTGTACGATTCATCCAGTTTCCCCCAGCTGCTAAAGCGTACATGGCTATAGTACAATATCAAAACCAGGAAATTGGTATTGCTACCATGTGTGTATATAGTTCTGTGTCATCTGATCATGTGTGTGCTTCATGTAACCACCACTGCAATCAAGAAGCAGAACTATTCCTTTGCAAAGATCTTCCTCGTGCTACTTTTTTATTAGTCACACCCACCCCTCTGCTCCCACTGTTGCTAAATCCCAGCAACCACTGATCTCTTCACCTGGTCTTTAATTTTGTCATTTTGAGAATCCTATATAAATGAAATCTTATTTTGTTTCAAAAGTACGTGACCTTTTGAGATTGACTTTTTTTTCCACATAGCATAATGTCCCTGAGATCTATTCTAGTTGCTGTGTGTATCAATAGTCTGTTTATTTGTATTGTTGAGTAGTGATCTGTGATAAGGACATACTTTGGTCTGTTTGTTCACCTGTTGTTGCATATTTTGGTTTTTCCAATTTTTGAATATTAGAAATAAAGAGTCTTTGAACAGTTGCATACATGTCTTTGCATGGACTCAAGTTTCTATTTCTTTGGGATAAATGTCTAGAAGTACAATTGCTGAGTAGTATGGTAAGTGTATGTCTAGTTTTGTAAGTAAGTGCCAGACTGTTTCCCCCAGCAGTTGTACCATTTTACATTTCCAACAGTAATGTATGACAGGTGCAATTTCTTTACATCCTTGCGAGCATTTGATATTATCACTTTTTTATTTTAACTGAACTAATAGGTGTGCAGTAATAGCTCATTGTAGTCCTAATTTGCATTTCCCTAATGGCTGGGGATGTTGAACATCTTTCATGTGCTTATTTGTTATCAGTATATACTTCTCAAAGAAATATTGCTTCATGTCTTTTTCTCTTCTAATAGGATTGTTTTTCTCATTGTCGAGTTTTAAGTGTTCTTTACATATTCTGGACATGAATTATTTGTCAGATATGTGGTTTGCAAATATTTTCTCTTGGTCTGTACTTACCTTTTCATTCTCTTAATAGAGTCTTTTGGAGAGGAAATGCTTTTAGTTTTGATAATGTTCAGTTTATATGCCTTTTCTTTATGGATGATGCTCTTGGTATCATTTCTAGGTATTATTCCCGAAGTGTTAGGTCCTAAGGACTTTCTCCTAATGTATTGTAGTATTACATTTTTGTATTTAAATCTGTAATTCATTTTGGATTAATTTTGTATAAGGTATGATATGTAAATCCAGGGTGCTTTGTTTTGTATTGTTTTTGTTTTTGGCTAGGGACATTTAATTGTTCCAGCACTATTTGTTGAAAAGAATGCTTTATTTCATTGAATTGCTTTTGCATATTTAAGAGAAATCAGTTGACCTTACTTGGCTATTTCTGGGTTCTTTCTTCTGTTCTATTGATCTGTGTGTCTGTCCCTCCATAGATTTCACAGTCTTGATTATCATGGCTAAGTGTGGTTTTTCCCAGTTTATTATTCTTTTTACAATTGTTTAGCTACTCTATTCTTTGCCTTTCCATATAAATTTAACAATAATTTTGTCTATATCTATAGGAATCTTCCTGAGATTTTTAGAAGAATCATATTAAACCTGGATATCAACTTGGGGAAAATTGACTTCTTTACTATGTTGAGTCTCTCCATTTTTTAGATCTTCTGTGATTTTTCATCAGCATTGTATAGTTTTTAGCATATAAGTCTTGTACATGTTTTGTTAGATTGATATCTCTATATGTTTATACATATCTATAAACCAACCTTTAGTTTTTATCTGTGTATCTATATATTCCATTTTTTAGTGCTTATAAATGGCCTTGTATTCTTAATTTCAGCATCCATGTTCATTGACAGCATATAGAAATACAATGGATTTTTGGGTTTTTTTGATGCTGTATGTTGTTACTTAGCTGAATTTGATCTTTAGTTCTAAACCCTTTCGGGATTTTCTGTGAATGTAGACCTGCAATGACACCATTATGTCATCCACAAACACGAATAGTTTTATTTCTTTTTTTCCAATCTGTTCAGTACACCACCCATTTCTTTTTCTAGGCTCATTTCACTGTCTAGAATTTCCAGCCCTCTGGGAGAGCAGACATCCCTAGCCTTTTCCTAATCTTAAGATTCAGTCTTTGATGTATGATGTATGATGTATGATGTTACTAACAGGTTTTTTATAGTTGTTCTTTATCAAGTTTAGGAAGTTAGCTATGCTCTATTACTAGTTCTTTTGAGAGTTTCTGCTATGATGGGTGTTGAATTTTGTCAGATGCTTTTTTCTGCACCAGTTAATATGATCATGTGATTTTCTTCTTTAACCTGCTAATTTGTTGATAACATTGATTGATTTTTGAATATTGAACCAGCCTTGAATTCCTGCAGTAAACATCACTTGGTTACGGTGTATAATCTTGTTATATAGTGCTAAATTCTATTTGGTAATATTTTGTTAAGGGTTTTTGTTTTGCTTTTTAATTTTTTATACTATCTTTATCTGGCTTTTGTATCTTTTCTGTATTCTTTTCAATATATACTTATATGTCATGTATGCTAGCAGTGGTTTACCTCAAATATGAAAAAAGCAAATAACTTTGCAATAAAATGTTAAATTCAGTCTAACATATTGCTTTATATACATAAGACTTCACTTTTAAGTACACAGCTAAATTTGTTAAGTATATAATGGAACTACTTTCCCCAACAAAAATCATTAAAATTCGATTGAGGGGCATTTAATTATTTTTAGGTAGCTAAGATCAACTTAGGATATGAATTACATCAGTATATTATAGGTTGAAAAGGCCTTTCTACCAAGTAGCTCAATAAAATCTTAGGAAATATTTAAACGATCTTCAGTAAAAGTGGTTATTTAAGATCTCTTTCTTAACTAGTTACAACACAGAAAAGTTTTATTTCAGAATTTGATTGGATACATGCCTTCTTGTCCTTAGTCTCAGGATTTGCCAGTTCTGTATACATCGCATATAATCAAAGCTGGTGTCATTAAACTGAGATCTTCCTTTGCCATTAATAGAGAATTATGGTATGGATTCATGTTTAGGTTTCATAATATGTTGTATGTGTATGATATATTTATAATGAGTAAGATGTACACAATATGTACCCACACATAAATCTATAATATATAGTATGCGTGTGTGCGTGTTTGTGTGTTGTGTGTAACTTCAAAAAAAAATCACTTCTTGCCTTAAAAAAAATTCATGAGTAAGACTCAGGTGGATGCCTAAAACTATCTGTTCCTGGTGAATTTCTAAAACTAATTAATAAGTGGCAATTTAAATTAAGATGTAAGTCATGACTGTATCTTATTGACATGAACAAAAGCTATCTAAAATTATTTTGGAGCATCCATGATATTACCTTGACAATCTAAAATGACTATACCATTGTTTATACCATCGATCTTCTTATGGCTGCATGAAATAAAATGTATTTGATGACATATTTTGATGAATGTTTCTATATGCAGTTCTTAGAAAAGGCATCATTTCTCTTGTTTCAACTTTGTTCTAATTTTACAGGATTCAAGCCAAAACTCGTGAATTTAGAGAGCGACAAGCTCGAGAGCGTGACTATGCTGAAATCCAAGATTTTCATCGGACATTGGGTTGTAACGATGAGTTGATGTATGGGGGAATGTCTTCCTACGAAGGTTCTATGGCTCTCAGTGCCAGACCCCAGAGCCCAAGAGAAGGACATATGATGGATGCTTTGTATGCCCAAGTGAAGAAGCCGCGGAATTCCAAACCTTCATCTGTAGACAGGTAGGCTCCAGGAGCAATCAAGGTATTGCTTCCAAATCAACTTTTATATAGTTTTTGACAAGGGAGTAGATTGTTCATCAGTTCTCATACCAGGACTGCCTTTTATTAATGGCCTTTAGAAAGCCATTGTGTCTAAAAGTATTGAGTTTACACAAATCGAAGGTTAATGGAAAGAGGAGCAGAGGTTTTGATAGCTTTTCTAATGATTCCAACATATTTCATCTTGTCCTTAAAATGGTTTTAGAATGGAGAACTAACCTTTAGTTTGTAACTCAAATAAAAAGCAAACTTGAAATTATGGCTTTTCTACTTAAGCTGTATTTCCTTTTGTTGCTAACAGAGCCTCTAGTTACAGTAATTAAATAGGTGGAGAGTGGCCTGATTTGTTTGAATTATGATTTACTTAAAGGGCCTCATTTTTTGGTGACATGATTTTTTATTATGAAAGAATTAGTGATGAGATGTATAATATAGCCAGTCTCCAAATTGCTTGTTAATAGCCACAGACCAAGGTGTGATTATGTATATTAGTATAGCACAAAGGAGTGAAAGGTTGACTCTGTATTAATGACTGCACACTTATTTCAAAATTTAACTAACTCTATGGTTATATATTTAGTAATGGCTATATATTTATTTTAAATTCTGAAACATTTTAAAAAAATATTTTTCCACCTGTCCATTTTTATGTTCAAACACCTTTAAAGTTTAGTCCAGGAGGAAAATAATTCTCATTTATTTTTATCTGAAACATATGCATGTTATTGTCATAAACAATATACTAATCTCATCATATATTATAATGGTTTCTTATAATCATTGCTCTCTAGAGGGGAGCTAGGCTTTGAACATTCAAAATAGGTTTCACTTAAAAGGTGTGGTTCTCAAGCTTTGGCTTGCATCAGAACGCCTGGAGGGTTTCTTCAAACACAGATTGCTTAACCCTTTCCCAGAATTTCGATTCTGCAGGCCTAGAAGGGAGTGGAGCCTAGAATTTGCATTTCTAAGAAGTTGTCTGGTCTGAGGCTGGTGCTGCTGGTCTCTGGTACTGCACTTTACGGACCCTGCAAGACTAGAGATGAGTTGGAATTAGTTCGTCTCTAGCACCCATGTGTGATTTGGCTGATACATTTTGCAAGCAGTCTATATTTTAGTTATTTACTTCCAGCTTTAATAGAGGTTTGCAAATGTAACAGGTAACCTTCAGGCAAACCCAGAAGGAAGCATTTTAAAGAGTAGCAAAAGGATAAGCAGGCCTTAAGGTAAAATTCTAGTCCTATTATTTTTCTTTCCTTCCTTCCTTCCTTCCTTCCTTCCTTCCTTCCTTCCTTCCTTCCTTCCTTCCTTTTTCTTTTTCTATTTCTTTCTTTCTTTCTTCTTTCTTTTCTTTCTTTCTTTCTTTCTTTCTTTCTTTCTTTCTTTCTTTCTTTCTTTCTTTCTTTTTCTTTCTTTCTTTCTTTCTTTCTTTCTTTCTTCCTTCCTTCCTTCCTTCCTTCCTTCCTTCCTTCCTTCCTTTCTTTCTCTTTCTCTTTTCTTTTTTCTTTTCTTTTCTCTCTTTTCTTTTTCTTCTCTTTTTCTTTATCTCTTTCTCTTTTTTGCTTGGTTTTAGGTTTTATTTTATGAAAATCTATTTGATGTTGACTGTAATGAGTTAAGTAATGTAAGTTAACATTAGAAGGGTTATGGTTTATTTAAACCCCTTTGGTGTGATCACCTAGAAAGTTCAAAGTGCTTGTTAACCAACATTGATGTGTCAGGACTCAAAGAATAAGGTCATTATCAGTAACAGTGACATTTTCATAAGAAACTTCTTACTTGGTTTTTGCTCTACTTGTGAAAGCTGCTTGTAGAAGGTCAAATAGCACTTCAAGGCCATGACTGTCCCATTGAAAGTGGTTTTTTTGGGAGAAAGGACAGCAGAAACATGGGCATTGCCCGTTAGTAACTTTTGGAAGAACTAAAAGGAAATTAATGTTGTATTGATCATTGATAAAAATATTAATCATTCCCAGCACCTCCCACATCTAGTTTGGAAATCTAGTAAGTAGTGCATGTGCTTGTAGGGGCTTCGAAGTCCCAGCTGACATGAGAGATGGGAGTCCAGAGGGACCTCTCCAACCCCTGAAGGCCAGAAGTGGTTGTTTAAACCCCAGTTGAAAACCTGGTGCCCCGTAAGAGTCTAAATCTCCCCTGACAGTTTCTGCAAATTTTCAAAAGGATGTAAGTGCTCAGAGCACCATCTGCTCCTGGGCTCCAGCGTCCCTGCCTGTAGTCTCAGCTCTGCACCCGGCTGACCCCACACTGAGACTCAGCCTCCTGAACTCATTTCTGTCAAAAAGCCACTCGGCAAGACGTTTCAACGGAGACTTTTGTCTTGGGGATGAGTCATACCAGGCAGTGAACAGCTCAAAAAATCCCATCATAGACATTGCTGTATTCAGAAGCCCCCTCAGCCTCACTCAGGCGTGGCCTCGACAGCTGTGTGCCACTGGGGACCTCAAGTTCTATGCATTTGTGCCCCCACAGGGTGATGGGACTAGAGGATTTCTAAGGCACTGCCAACTCAAGAGAGAGAGAGACTTTATTTTTTCTTTAAAAAGGATCACAGGAACTTTTTAGTTTTCTGTAATTCTCATTTTTACAGAGAACAGGATGTCCACCAAACAGTGACATTAGTAATAGAAAAAGTTGGGAGTTATCACACCCGTAAAGTACTTCTTTACCAACCTGTCACCGAATATGAATTTGACTTGGAAATAACGGTATCACCTCCATTGTCTTTTTCTGTCAGAGAGAAAGTGGAAAAGTGGCTCTCAGACTTGAGTAGTAATAGAGACTCTTTTTTAAAGGACGATCTCTTGATACTGCAGTACAGAATTAAATAGTTTTGATTATAATGTTACTTAAATATGTATAAAAATAAAATAGGGCTAAACTCCTTCTGTTTACAGCCATTATACAACCATAAAACCAAACATCTTTACAAATTAAATACAAACAAAACAGCAAAACCATTACATTCAAATGAACAACATTAATTTAATGTGGCCAATAATGTGTTTTAAAATCTAAACTCTTACACAAATCATTAATACGGTGGTGGCTGCTCCATGGCAGGTTCATTTGAGTTTGCGCGCCTACCCTTACAAGCCAAGGGCTGACTCCATCCCCCATCCCTTTTCTCTGTAAGATTTCTGCGATTCTTTTGCATGCTTGCACCCAGCTACCTTTGGTCTATGTGCCACGTCAGGGCATCATTTACACGTGACGTCCAACTTGCTTTAGGTATCAGTAACTTGAGACAATGAAAATGCCATTTCTTGGTGCCTTCGTGTTTGGAAACTTAAATTCAGACAGTGAAAGATGATCTAGAAATGCTTATATTAAGAAATAATCATTCAAATGAAAACAAATAAAACTTAACACTCCTCAGAATGTATTTCCTGTATGAAGAATATACCAAATAAAGAAACTCCCATCAGTTAATTAAATTTCACCAAATTTTGTAATTGGTGAACTGGTGCAAATTTACTATTCAAATTTTTGGACTTCATGGGAATATAGGTAGTCAGTTGACAATCTGAAGTGTAGCCTGCATCTGTTTCTGGGATTTTCATTGTTCGGTGAGAAAGCAGCGTTCTGGAATTTCACTGCTTAATCGTTTTGGTTGATCGTATAGTTAGAAATATGCATCTGTTAGCCCCACACAGAAATAGCCAGGGTTAATTCATTAAATGCTGTGAATTTGATGTCAAAATAGGATACTTTCTCAGTTTCCACAGATTATTTATAAAATGCTTTTTTTTATGGGGTACCTTCATCTATATTTCCATGCCAGTTTAATTTGACTGACACCTGAACTCTTATCTGACTGTATGTGTTGGTCACAGTGTCGTTATTACTACATTTCATTAATGCCCTTGGTAACATTTTGACTTTTCATTTTGGGTTGATGCTAAAGAGAAGCCAACCCTACCCTTCTGTTTTATGTGAATAATAAGGCTTAAACTCACAAAAATACTGGTGTACTTATATTTTATTCTGATTTTAACCAGAGACCTCAAAGATTTAGCTATGTAAATGATTCATAATCCTATACTTCTTTGGCAAGATTGTATTTCCTACTTGATTATATCTTCAGCTGACTAGATACTTGAGAGTCTGATACAGTGCTCTCTGATACATTTCTTCCCCACTGTGGAAGACATCCCAACTGCCTTCCCAATACCTATTCTCTCCTCCCTCCTCACTTAATAGAATCCCAATTTTGTTCAGGCTGGCAATGTGCCCAGATAAAAATTCAATTTCCCAGGCTCCTTTGCAGTGAAAGGTGATTATGTGACATCATTCTGACTAATGAGTTAGAAGCGGATCTGGATGGAACTTTTTCTGCAAAGCTAGTTTTTATCTGATTGGAAAAAATGGAGCCCACTCAGCTTTTCCCCTTTGCCATTTCCCCTTCTTCCTGCCTAGAACTTGGGTGGGTGCTCCAAGGTAGGGTTTATCTAACAATCTTGAAGATGAAGGCCACATGGAGGAAGAGGGAAGCAGCCCATTCCCTTGAACAACGGTTCTAATCCCGGCATGCCCACCCTCTTTGTGACCTGTGCAACTGAGCCTCTTACTTGTTTAAGTCACGCTCCATCATTTCTGTTCTGTGGAGCCAAATAGCATTTGGAACCTAGTAAACTATGCACACAAGAGCCCAAAGGGAATAATCATCCTTAGATCAAGACTGTCTGAAGAACTGTGCCCTGGTCAAATCATCTCCACAGTATTTTGGGAAATTAAATAGTGGGCAAAGTTTTCTAGTCCTGCTCAGTTAGCTCTTCTACTTTTCACTTTATTTAGCCTGTACTTAAATAAATGTTATTAGTTAAATGTCTGCTAGCATACATCCTTCTTCACTCCAATACAGCACCATCTCCTGGCAACTCCTACCTCTCTCAACAATGCTGCTATAAAGTGTAATATACAAGAGCCTGAATTGTGGAGCACACTGCCTGAGTTTGGTTCTGGGTTCTTCTACCATCAGCTGTGTAAACTCTCTGCTTCATTTTCCTCATCTGTAAAATAGGGATAACAGTGACACTTACTTTATCAGGCTTGGGGAAGACTAAGTCTGTTAATACATATAAAGCACTGGAGTGCCTGTGTGACTCAGTTGGTTAAGCGTCTGACTCAGGTCATGATCTCAGGGTCATGGGATCAAGCCCCACATGGTGGTTGGGGGGGTGGGGTGGGGTCAGCACTCAGCAGGAAGTCTGCTTCTCTCTCTCTCCCTTTTACCCTCCCCCTTCCCCCCGCTCCCACATGTGTGCTCTTTCTCTCTCTCTGTATAAAATACATAATAAAAAAATACATAAAAAGCACTAGCACTGTCCCTGGTCCACAATAAACCCTATTTAAGTGTTTGATGTTGCTGTTGTTTGTTAGGAAATGGGTGTTTTCCCTCAGGAAAGCACAGCATCCCCACCTGGGTGCAGAAACAAGCAAAGAATGGAATTGAAATGAATTAAGATAGGTTTTATTCCTTACACATAACATACATGTAAAAGTGTGGGCATGCATCTCTACTGATACCACTTTAGTCATTAAATAGCTTGGTCTCCAGGTATTCTCCATAAATCACATCACATCATGAACATTTCTCTTTAAATTAGGACGTACTGGGTTCAGTATGAGGCCTTGTGGAGTGCTTCTTCAGTGTAAATACTTGTAGGTGCTGGATACTGTAAAATGGTTTAGTTGAGTGAATAAGTACGGGGAATAGTTGTATAAGAATGTGATCTCTCATTTGATTTCAGTCCTTTGACAATTTGAAGATCTTCATATTGTACTTTCATGGAATTCCTTGAAGTTCTTCGTGTTCTACTTTCATGAAATTCTTGCTGATTCCAAGCTTGCAAAGCTCCATGGAGATATGGAAACTTGAACTTCTTAAACCTTGTCTAAAATTTTGACATTTCTATTTACATCAGGTTATCTCCAGGTAGAGTGGATGGGCAGGAATCACAATCTTAAGAACTGTCACAGACTGCATTCTAGAATAGTGAAGTTTCAAATTTTAGCATGTATACGAGGAACCTGGAATGCTTCTCACAAATGCAGGTGTGTTGACCTCCCCTCATATTCTGATGCAGTAGGTCTGGTCAAGGACTAAGAAACCACATTTTCAACAAGCACCTCAGTTGACTATAATGCAACCAGTCCATTCACCCTTTGGAAGGCAGTACTCTTGGGCTAATGAAACAAACAAACAAACAAACAGACAAACAAGATGAAATGGATCTCTAATGTAAGTTAGTTTATTAAGGCTAACAGTGAAGCTATGAAATAATTGTTAGTTTGCATATTGGGCATAGCTTTATCTTGGCATTCATGTATGTCCACTGTTCACCTATGGTTAAATAATCATTTTGTTTAAAAGGTCGACAGGTGTGATATTCATAAACTTTATTCAGTGTTTCTTGACACTTACCAAAAGTTTCTTTTCATGTAAGTTTAAAAGCTTGGTATGCTTTGAATTCTAACAAAGAAATGATGAAATGCTGGTCAATCATATTTTTATTTACTTGAAGATACCAAGCAATTCATATTTTTATATCCAGATACCAGAATCTGTAGTTAAAAACTCTACAGAAAAACAGCTCTAATGGACATTTGCTGACTGTCACCAGGCAATCATTTGCCACCAAGAGTGCATTGTCCTGAAATATAATTGAAATAAAATAGGTACTGTGCTGCTATAAATCTAAATAGCAGGAAAATAGTAGGCTAGACTCCCCCAGCTTGTTCAGGACACCTTAATGGAAACATAAATACCATAATCATATGCTTTTTGCATGCATTTTACCACTAAAAAGAAAATGTGGATTTTAAAAGAAAAGACCCTTTTGAACTTGTTTTTTTTCCCGCATTAAAACTGAAATCCAGTTGTGTCAAAAGGAAGTGTGACAAACAGAACAAAACTAATTTTCTTAGATATAGGTAGTTATTAAACAAGTGCTCTTTTTAAAATGTTGGGTCACATAACAAAGTTGTATTTGCTATTCAAAAAGTCAAATACCACTTTATTTACTTACATGTACTTCATCTCTGCTTTTCTTGAAATATGAGAAAGTCATTCTCAAAGGTAGTAAATCTCACTGTCATGATGAGTTTTGCAAGTTGGTGCCATTGCTAATTCATGTGCTCTACCCCGGTCCCTTCTCAGTGTCCTTAGCTGTCCTTTTCTGACCTTCTGACCTCGGCTAGCTCCATCCACCTCAGCAAATGTCCCAAACTGGGTTGTTCCCTTCAACTTGCTTCTCTTGTCCAAACCTACCACCCACCTTCATCTGCGCCCCAGTTCCTTCCCTCTCCCTACTTGCTGTGGGTCAGCTCTCCTTCTTCCAGGCCAGTTCTGTGTGCGCTCTGCCAACCCCACCCTGCAAGGAACCGGTTCCATCAGTCCTCCTTCTCAGCTCCTTCTTCAGCATGTGCCTCTCTGCTCGCTCTTCCACAGAGTGGGTAACCATGCAGATGTCTTTATCATGCTGTTAAAAAAAATCCTTTTTTACCCTCTAGCTATTTTCTGCCCTATTTTTCCTCTTCATTTCTAATCCAGACTTCTTGAAAGATTAATCTGGATTTGATATAAACTGCTGGGTCTTCTTTCCCACATCACATTCCTTCTATTTGGTAGGCGTAAGAATGCCCTCCACCCCCACCCAAAGTGCCCATTTCCTAATCCCTGGAACCTTGGAATATGTTGCTCTATCTATCCAGCAAAATGGACGTGGCAGATCTGATTGAATTAAGGATCTTAAAATGGGGAGATTTTCCTAGATTATCCATCCCAAGGGGCTCAGTGGAATCACAAGAGTCGTTTTAAGTGAAAGAGGGGGACAGGAGAGTCAGAATCAGAGAAAGATTTGAAGATGCTGGTCTGCTGACTTTGAAGACAGGAAGGGACCACGAGACAAGAAATGCAAGTGGATTCTAGGAGCTGGAAAAGGCAAGGAAACAGTCTCCCCTAGACCTTCTAGAAGGAGCATTACACTGCTGAAACCTTGATTTTAGCCCAGTGAAGCCCATTTTGGACTTCCGACCTCCAAAACCACAATGTAATTATAGTTTCCTAATGGTCTCCTAGATTCCTGGTCCAGTAAACACTTCAGTTCTTTCCATTCGGGATCACTCTGGCATTCCTGGAACTCTGTTCTCTGTGCTTCTGTGTGTGCTACTCTTGCCTCATGCTTCCTACTTCCTATAGGACTATTTCTTAACTCTTTGGACCACTGCTACTCCCTATGTGGTTTTTTGGCTAAAGTTTTAAGTACTGTGTGGCACTGGTGATGGGTAACCTGCACTAGCCCAGTCCTCTCTTTTAAGCCCCACACCCTTGGAGCTAACTACCAGCTGGGAGTGTGGGCTTCCTGGGTCTCTCAGGTACCTAAACCCAACCTATCCAAAACCAAATTCATCACTTTCATTCCAAGCCTCTTCTAGTTTCATGAGCCTAATCTCCAAGATCCCCAGATTTACTCAAGACATAAATCTTTCTTTGGCAGCCAGCCTCCCTTCTCCCCCACCCCCCTACCTCATTCAGTGATGGAGGCCTACCAATTTTACATTCTAAATAATTCCAATTCCTTTCTGTCCTTCTGCACCACGACATGTGGACTGGCAGGGGTCTACTAATTCATCTCCCTGTCTGCGCTCCAGTCTTGTTCTCCTCAAATCCCTACTTCTCCCAGTACCTGGAGTTTTCTATGCAAAGTAAAGATCTGACATCTCATTCCCTTGGTTAAAATTATTCTGTGGCTGTTCATTGTCTCCACAATGCAGTCTGAGCCCTCAGCATGGCGTCTGTGGGCCTCCAAGACCTCCTGTTTCAGCCCCATTCCTAATTATATCAGACTGTGTCATATTGGTTCACATCCTACTTTCCAAACAGAGGATCTTCTAGAAGTATAAATCCAACTTCATGAAATACATGGGTGAATTAAGTGGTTCTTTGGTCATTATATGTTGTGCAAATGTTAAATTTTGGTGGGTAAATGGGCGCCTTGGTGGCTCAGTCATTAAGCATCTGCCTTCCGCTCAGGTCATGATCCCAGGGTCCTGGGATCGAGCCCCGCATCGGGCTCCCTGCTCGGCGGGAAGCCTGCTTCTCCCTCTCCCACTCCCCCTGCTTGTGTTCCCTCTCTCTCTCTCTCTCAAATAAATAAAATCTTAAAAAAAAAAAATTTTGGTGGGTAAAAACAAGCAATCACCGTTCATTAAGCTGTTCTAATATAGTTAGAGATGCAGCAATTAAATTAAAGGCTGAGGTGACATAAACAACCCAACAAATGAAATCTTGAAAGTAATGAAGCCATAAATAAGGTCATGGCTAATTTTAAAGACTTCTTGTTTAATTCTTTTTGTTGATTAACATTGCCTGAAACCACAATTTGTTTGTAGAAGTAATGTGTAATGGGGGTTGTTTATTTATATATTTATTTTAGCCTTAGAGAAGGTTTAAATATTCCACAGAAATATGAGGATAAGGGAAAACTATCTTAGACCTTGGTAGTCATCAGGCAAATAATTTTCCAGCACAGTGTGTTTGCTTTTGTTTTAATGTCTTTCCCTTTGCAGGGCACTGAACTTCTGGGGCTTTGATGATGAGCTAGCCACACTGTGGTTGAAATCTGCTTGAGCTGTTTTGGTATTTCATTTGATTTTAACCATCTAACAGAAGCTCCAAGATCCTGCTTTAAATGCCAACTTGGCATGATAACTCATCTTTTTATTCTGTCCCAACCACCTGGCCCTCTTGTCTTGTAAACAGTCCGAACCCATGGATTCAAGTACCAATCTTATTGGTATATAGTGGTCTTAGGTTGGTATTATTTTCTTTCTTTCTCCTGAACAAAGCTGGAATATCAGTCAACTATTAATATAAATTCATGAGGATTTATATGGAGCCCTGTTGTGAGATGCATTTTCAACTTTTGGAGAGACTTTATCAAGACATGACTCCAGGATCCATTTTTAAAGTAACTTCCCAGATGTTCTAGAGCTTTTCCTCTGACCCCCCAACCCCCAGTGTGGATAACTGTCCAATTATTCTCTTTTTTGCTGCTTCATTCCTTTTCTTTCCATCAGTTCCTCATTGGTTGATTTTTGTGTAACTTAAGGAGAAACAGTAGTTGATTGAAAAATATTTGTTGTATTTTCCAATCAAGGAAGTGTTTGGGAAGTCCTTAGCGTCTTCCACTAAAATAGATAATTATATAGAAATGTGGAAATTCTAAGCTCTCTGTGTTGTTAACAGTACAGAAAATGACTAGATAATTCATATATTCTATGAATATGTAGTAATTACTTGAATATATATTTGAAATTGCATAAAAGGGACTCATGTTCATAGAATGAATGGATCAATGAATCATTGTATATTAGAGTGTATATATATATTTCTGTAAAACTCACAAATATTTTTTAAAACTGAATTTTCTATATCAGTTTTTGTCTTTTATTATTAGTTCTACCTCATAGACTATACAGGGGTTATAGGATTGAATCCTTAGGAATACAGAGTTTTTAAAATGTTTGTTCTCAAAAGAAAATACTTTGGGCCAGGTAAGTGTCTTGTAGGTGATTCCTTTTGGTGAGGTGTCGGGATGGGTGGGTGGCTCTTTCAGCTGAACTTTTTTTTTATAAATGTATTATAATTTTAGAAGTTGAATAGATATTATTGGGCAAGAAACAAATCTTAACCCGAACTTGTGCTTTTTTTAGTACCCTGTTTTAACTGAAATTCTTGGTTACTTCTGAGAGAGGCCTGCCTGGCCCAGCCCCAGATGCTGTTAACCTTCCTGGCAGGGGTACGGGGAGGTGGGGGGCAGGTGCTGACTGCACCTGGAGCAAAGGAAAGACCAACAGGCCACTGAACCCAGCTCACAGCAGAACTCAGATTATCCAAGTGAACTGCTGAAGAATACTACCTTCAGGAGTCTAGAGGATTTCCTGCGTGTACATGAATTCAGTCTAAAATCTTGTGACTTAGTAATGTCAGTCTGAACAGAGGAAATAGTATAAAGTCTGAATTAAAGTGTATGTTCAAAGATACCATACTCTGAACTTTAAAGCACATCCGGCAGCTCCGATGAAGGGCTAACAGTTTCAGTTAGAGAATCTTTATTTTGTAAACTTTACCATGCATTTTGTTTATTCTAATTTAGATATAAATCAAATTTGCCTAAATTTTGTTTAGAGGAGACTTATTTGCTGATTTGAATACAATCAGATTAGGAAATGATTATTCTAAAGTCCTTTCAAATAAGTCCCCCTAAAATCTCATTTCTGCTATAAATTTGTAAAGAAAAAAATTTGATAGTGAAAAGATAAATTCCTTTATAGATTTTCAAAGGTTATAAATAGTGGTATCTAAAATAATTGTAAACCACCCACCTACAAAAAATATTGCTATAGTTTCATGTTGACCTCATATAATTCTGGAATTGTGAAAATATATTTTAAAAATAAAAATATATTTTGTCTTCGTGAAGAAAAATGTGATTTAAAAGAAAAAGTTTGCCATATCAGAACTTCCTGATCATCATGACCGGAGCACAGTTCCCTCCAAATAAATCTGCATAACAACCAAATAGCAGGTATCTTTGGCCTCTGTTTTCTGGTCTCTGCTTTGCTACTTAATAGGTCATTTAATGCCGGGTACAAAGTTTGAACAGCAGTAGTTACTTAGTCTTCTGAAGGTTATATAATAAATTGGACTTGCATCAGGCACTTAGGCAGAGAAATAGTAAAGTAAAATTTTAAGTCCAAATCTACCTTAAATTCTAATGTCACTTAGAATTCCTGGGGGCGTGGCTTAGTCAGTTAAGTGGCGGACTCTGGATCTCAGCTCAGGTCTTCATCTCAGGGTTGTGAGTTCAAGCCCTGCGTTTTGTTGTTGTTGTTGTTGTTTGTTTTAAAGAATTCTTTGAAAAGATGGGGGGGGAATGGGAGGAATGCAAATGGAACCGGGGAGTGTTGGGGGGACATAGGTGAAGGAATTAGGGACTGTGCAATCCCTAGGAGTACCATAAAACTAGGCACTGTGGATGTGGACAACTAGGGTGATTTTTCTGGCAGTAACAGGAGGCATGAGGATTTTTTCTAAATTTCACAAAGTCACCATGTGGCCTGTGGGGGAAAGGAGGAGGACGTAGAAAAATGACTGAAATTCTGTATAATTATAACTCTGATACAGAAGAGTTTTGTTTTTGAGTTTGCATTAGTATAACTTTAAAAAATCACCCCTTTTGTAACAGAAACTGAAACTGAGGATAAATACTTGTTTCTAATTATCCTCTTTTCCATTTCCTTTTTTTCCTTCAGTCTGTATGTTTAAGCTTTGTGAAATATTCAAGGGCTTAAAGATTTTTGAATAAGCCCAAGGTTTTTGTACATGTCCCATCTTACAGCCTCTGTGACTGGTCATCCCCCTCCCCAGCAGTTATCCCAGGGGCTACTGGGTGCTGCAAATTGTGGATACAATTTGTATGGGATACAGAAATGAGCAAGACCTCATTTACCTCCCAAGTTCCTCTCACTTGGTGTCACCTGACAGACCGTATACAATATATTGCACACAGAGTGATAGAAATTAAATAGGATGCTAAGGAGATTGACTCAGGTTGGGGAAGGAGGGGCTTCTAAGACGTGGTGTGCTTAAGCTGCATCCTAAGTGGGTCAGAGCTTTATATATACATATATATCTCTCTATATAAATATGTGTAATATATATTATTATACGCATATTATATGTATAATATAATATATAAATATATAATATATATACACAATCTATATAAATATAAAATAAAAAATAAGTAAAAATCTTTACATATATATTTATCTAGTTTTGACTGACCGTGCAGTCAAGTTAAAGCACCGGATTTGTATATATGCTCCTGGTAAATATTAAATATGGTCAACACTTTACTGTGTAAATTCTTTAATACCTCCTGCCCCTAAAAGCCACTGGTAGTCTGCTGTGGCTTTTCTCTCTGAGTGGTCTGATTCTTTGGAAGGATTTATGGATTTCAGCAAGTGAAGCTTACCTAGCCTTTAGGGCCCTTGGTGTCTTCAACTCTCAATTAGGTGGGTCCTTGAGGCCTACAGGATAATGAAGTAGAGCCTGGACAGGCAGAGATGCTTTGCCCCCATCAGGCAGGTGGTTTCTACGAGAGCGGATTGAGGATTCAGGGGCTGTGAGTGGGAGTTGTGGTTGGTGATATTGACCTTATGGATCCAAAATAGGTCTGTGAGAATATTTGTGTTTTTCATACAGTGTGGCTTTAAGCATTTGAAGAATCTAAAATTCTTTTTTTTTTTTTTTTAAAGATTTTATTTATTTGACAGAGACCCAGAGAGAGAGGGAACACAAGCAGGGGGAGTGGGAGAGGGAGAAGCAGGCTTCCCGCTGAGCAGGGAGCCCGACGCAGGGCTCGATCCCAGGACCCTGGGATCATGACCCGAGCCGAAGGCAGACACTTAATGACTGAGCCACCCAGGCGCCCCAGAAGAATCTAAAATTCTTGTTTTGGCTCTTCTTGGCTGTGAATGGCATGCGGTTTGCAATACCTCCAGGCCTGGATCATCAAGGGACATGGGACTCCATTAGTTAGTTGCAGTATCTGTTGAACATCTGTTAGACACAGATTACCTTGCCAGGCCAGTTCAAAAACATTGGCACATCTCATTGTCCCTCTGATACTATTTTTAAGGAATTTTATTTGCATCTGGGAGAGTCCCAGTAATCCATCTTTGTGATAAATGAATCCAAAATATGCTACCCTGGTTTCTTTTAAAGATTAGCACATCTTTTTAAAAATATATATATTTTTAAAATTTATTTATTTGAGAAAGAGAGAGAGCGCAGTGGGGAGGAGCAGAGGGAGAGGGTCAAGCAGACTCCACCCTGAGTGCGGGTCCGGATATGGGGCTCGATCTCACAACCCTGAGATGACCTGAGCTGAAATCAAGAGTCAGATGCTTAACCAACTGAGCCACCCAGGGACCCCATGATCAGCACATCTTTGAATTGTCTTGGTTTTTCTGTTTCTAGCTTTTATATAAGATTAGGGCAAACCGGATATAGGTATAGTGTCATCCCTGCTGACTGAGGGGCTTGTGATGTTCAACAATCTCATCTGACTTATAACTGAAATAATGTGTTGGCTAATCTTTTGAAGGGCAGGTGCTCTGGGTTTTACTGGGACATCCTTTACAGCTATTGCACGAGAGCATGACTTTCCCACTTTTACGTCTAATACGTTATTGAAAACATTTACAAGTCAGATGGCTATGTCAAGGCCACACACATACGTGTATGCAGGTTGGATGAGATTGTGTTCCTAGCGAGATGAAAAATCTGGTGATAAACTCCACTGTCTTGGGAGAACCCGGGCCTGAGGCAGATATAAGCAAGGGCCTTTGCCTTCTCCCCATCGATGTAGGGCCAGGCATCGTCCCTCCTCAGGGGCTGATATCCTTTCTGAGTGCTCTCTGGGCTCTCCCCAGGCTTGCACCGGCCACCAGGGCACCACGAGTCTTCCCACATGGCCCTCTGGCTTGAACCTTCACGTGGCCAACAGTGGGAAGGAGGGCATCCGGGCAGATGGCTAGTCAGGGCAAGGAAGACAGGCCAGTTGACACAAGTTGGTGTTTCGTCCTAGGCAAATTCTAGGGCATCATAGGTGCCACGGCCCTGCAGCCCTGAGGAGGGAGTGAGTCGCAGGTGCTTCTGTGCGGAAGGCCACACTCAGGAGCTGTCACCTGTGAAGGCCTCAGCTGCCTCTGAGGGGTCCTGGCTCTGTCCCCACAGCAGCTGGGGCTCGGGGCGGGAAGCAGGCCGAGCCACCAGCAGTGACTAACGGTGGTTAATGTGAGGAAATGCAAATAATTTAAAATTGCAACTCTCCCCCTCCTTCCCTGCACTCCCTAATTACCTTCCCTGCTTTATTTTTCTTACTAGTGCTTATGACTAGTGCTTACTAGTTATGATAGGGCCTAGTCATACTTTTAAAAACGCTGTTTATCATCCATCTCCAGCAACTAGAATGAAGTTCCACTTTCAGGTAGGAGTCTTTGTCTATTTTGTTCATGGCTGTATTCCAAGGCCTGGCATATGGGCATTCAAATATGTTAAATGAATGAATGAATAAACCAAACTCTTCATCAGCACAGAAAAGGCAGTTTGTGGGGCGTGGTGTCAGAAAAGGAAAACTGTAAGCTCTATGCAAGTAGAGAGGGCCTGCTTTAGAAAAGAAGTGTGAAATTTCTACCTGCAAAAGGAAGCTAAGCATTTTAATTGTTAAAATCACTTTTGCTCATGCTAGGTCCATAATTCTTCCAGGTTTCCTAGAGCATATGTAATTTTGAGAGAGAGAGATGATGTGATGCAATATTATGCAATGTGATACCCTAAGGTAGATATGAGATAGGTATGGTTAAGGGCACAGTCTGAGTTCTCATGCCGGCTCTGCCAGTTAGCCTTCTGTGCCTCACTTTTTGCACCTGTAAAATGGGGATATTGACATTACTGACCTCATTGGGATTTTTTGTGTATGTATGTGAGGATTAAATGAATGACTACACACGAGGCACTTTGAATACTACCTGGTACATAGAAGATTCCAGTAAGTCTTAGTTGCTATCATCATTGCCATCATCAACATCATCATTATTATTGTGCTACCACTACGTCATCATCTGTATTCTTGAGTTCTTAAGATTATTTATTGATTTATTTATTTGAGAGAGAGAGAGAGAGAGCAGGGTGGGGGGAGAGGCTGGGGGAGAGAAAGAATCTCAAGCAGACTCCACGCCGAGCAGGGAGCCCAACATGGGCTCAATCTCATGACTGAGACCATGACCTGAGCCGAAATCAAGAGTCAGATGGTTAACAGATTGAGCCACCCAGGCGCCCCTGTATTCTTGCGTTCTAAGGACATTTAGAAGCTAAAAAGTTTGCTGCATAAATTGTTTTGTGTGAGCATGATATATAATGATTCTGTATTTTTTTAGCATCTTTTGTGCGTAAAAATTTATTGTAGGTTTCTCAACTTTTTATTTTGATGCCACAATAGGCGTCTGCAGCTTTTTACATTATATGCTGGTACCAAAATGTGCATTGCTGTGGACATTTGATTGATTTCTGTAATTAGGAAGCAGCTTAATCTGCAGTAATTTGGTGTAGTATTGAACTTGAATAGCCACAGATTCATTTCCAAAAGAGGAGACTAAAGTAAATGAGAGTTATGATATTTGAGGACATGAATGAAGACGGCACAGGCCTGGGGCTGGGTCAGATCCTCCCACGGCTCGTGATGCACCCCATGGGTGACTCCCCCCCCTTCAGGAAGGCTACTTATCGTTTTCCTCCAGGAATGTGGGATGGCATAATAGGGCCATTTTAAATAGCTCTGTGATATATTTAAATAAAAACTACCATGTAATTGCATAATATTAGTATTATAAATGCCTTGTATTCATTATATGATAATTAATTAAAATAAGGTTCAGTGTTAATAAATATGTAGTAGAGAATATTATTGATGTTTTATTTATGGTAAACAGGAAATGTCCCTTGTGATTTTTTTTTTATTCCCTGCTTGGAAACGATAAATCATATATGAGAAAGGATTAGATTGTTTTCTTTTATGATATGCCTTTTTCTGGCACATTTTGTCCACATACCTGGGATTAGCTACATACATACCTCACAAAATGAGGTCTCATTATACCCAAGGATAGCTAAATGCCCATCAAGGAATAAATGAATGCGTTTGAGTTGTTTTAATTAGCTAGGTGTGATTTAAAGGTTGCTGAAATCAAAAAGGCTTATTCATTTTTCATCAATAATCACTTACCTTAATATTTCATTAGAACCCGCTGATTTGCAGACCTCCTTCTGGGCTTTGATTCATTATGACTGCAGACATAATTTAACTCTCCCTCTTTTTCTCATTCTGTATTATACTCTTTCATCTCTGAGACACTGTTAAGATGTCTCCAACATTCTTCACAGGGCTGCTAATTGATCCAACTTTTTTTTTATTTTTAACTGTACTTAAAGCTAAGAGTTCTAGGCTGTGCAAAGCTGTATGTGCGTGTGTATGCATCCACGCGTGTGAGCGCACACGTTTTTAGGCAGTTTTCTTTCGTCACTTGAACAGCTGATGATAACGTGCAAATTTTCTGTTTCATATGTTCCGAGACTAAGGACTGATTTATCATATGCAAAAGTCAGGAAGTAAATAACTTGGACACATTCTTAGACTATGCCATCAATTTGAAAGAATAAAGCATCTTGTGTGTGGCATACTCGGCGGATGAGATCACTATCTGTGCATATACCTTATTTTCAGAACATGTCTCCGGTTGCTTTTGACGCACACTTGCACTTATCCTCAGATGCTCAGTGTGCCTGTGTGTCCGTGGGGATTGGCCCTGTCTGAGGCTTCTGTGCTGCTACCTAGGGAGCGCGGCTCTTTTGCAGTGAAGCCAAGAGTTGGGCCCTCATGTTCATATGATGCACGAGCAGGAAAGAGCCGTTCTTTCTTCCTAAATTGTTCCCTGGCTGCATGTGACTGATGGCAGCTAGACACAGCCCACGCAGCACATGGGCATCAGATCAGAACCTCTTAAAACCCCAAATTCCAAGTACCTCTCCTCAAATGCATACATAGGCCTTAGGTTTTTTTTGGAAGTAACTAACCTAAAACCTCAAAACATGCCTAGCACAGATTCTGACAAGCTGATGCGAGCCCTGAAAAATAAGTAGATGGATAGGTATTTTCATTTTTTTCGAGATTGATTATGAAATAGTATATGTCTGTTTTCCACAGCCATGTTAAGCAATTTTTGTGTAAAGTACATATTATTAACTTTCACTAGCTGTAACAGTTTTCATGCTGAGCAAAAATTGCTAAACATTAAGAAATAAAAACTTGTGTACTTAAAAATTTGGTAAATGTATATGTGTACAGAATTATAAATATTTTCATTGGATCAAAACCATTCTTTTTAATATTTCCCAGAAAACTTAATGCTGACTCTCCTTATGTCCCAGATTTATTTTTTCCAGAAATATGTCTAAAAAACTAATGAGCCACCAATAGATATATAAACATCTACTAATGGAGAATTAAAAGAATGCTTATGCGTTAGGAGATACTATCCACCATTAAAAATTATTAATCCTTTTTTACCCAGAGCTATTCCTTACATTTTGCCTACCTTTGGAATGTTTATTGATAATTCTTTCTATTAAATACTTTATTCTTACATATTAGCATTGCCATGACTTGCTTGGTGTGAGTATGCCTATTTCAATAATTCTAGTCTTTGCATATGATACTCTTCAAGATTCTGGGAGGAAGTTTAAGATAGATTTACTGGACTTTATCTTTATGATCCTCTCAACCTGCCTGTCCTGCTTTTCAGCCTTCGATTGACGTGTGAAAGCCGGCATGAGCGAGTGGAGCAGGGTGATATAGTAGACCAGTGTGGCTTTAGATTCACATCTTGGCTCTGCCACTTACTTGGATGTTTGGCAAGTTATTTAACCTCTGTGAGCCTCGTTAAATTCATCTGTATTTTAAATTTTTTGTCCCATTGTTAGACCATATGTCAGCTGTGTCCCGGTTTTTATATTTAGAAAATATGTTCTTCATAACCATGCATCATGATCTGTGTTAGAAGCTATTGGGGCTAAAAGAGAAATACAGATCCAATCTCTGATGGTAATGCTCTTCTAGTCTTTTGGGAGAATAACAGACAGATTTAAATAACACAACCAGTTTTATTGACCATGCTGTTTATTTTAATAGCTAGACCAGAATGGTTTGATTGACTTTTTAAAAATCTGGTATGTTTTTTACCATATGGACAAGGCCATATCTAGAGTGCCAAGCTAATAAGCCTTCTTTTCTCTGCCAGTGAACCATGAAAGTTGTTAGCAAAATGTTTTATTTTGAATTGATCCATTTTCCAAGCTCTTGGTGATATAAACACCCTTCTTAAAAGATAGAGTACAGATTATCGTTCATCAGTCACTGGAAATTTGTTGCATCAAAGAACTGTAGTCAATGAGTATGTGAAATGATCTAGAAAAGAATGTATACTGTGTGATTGGGGTGCCTAAAAATGTTATAAAACTACCCTAAATCAGTTGATTGTGGGTACACGGTTCCAGGTTTTGAATGGTGTTGTAATAAAGAACATAAAGTATGGGAGTTTGGTAATACTTAGCAGTAATGTGTTGTTTTAAATAGTCAAGGTTTAAAGTAGCATGACTTTGTGCTTTTCTCATTTGTATAAGGGGCTCAGTGTGCAAATCGTTCTGAATCATGATACCACTTATTTCTTGGAACAGCAGTGAAATGACAGTATTAGATTATCTTCTCCCCTAATCAATTCATAAGTATTCATTGCATCCCTGGTTTCCTTGGTACCATCAAAATATTCGTATCTTTCATTTCTCTCCTCATCAGGTTTGTATTTTCCTTTATGTCCTTTACCAAACACACTATCTTTAAATTAGTTGCTGAACGCCCTTGTTTCTCTATTTTCACCATCACTCTATCTTCTGGATCTGTTTCTATTGACTGATTTTTCTCCTGGTTGTGAGTTACATTTTCCTCCTTTTTATGTCTAATAAATTTTTATCACATGCCAGACATTTTGAATTTTATTATATTGAGAGCTGGGTTTTAGTCTCTTTTGTAAGAGTGTTGGATCTTTCCTGGCAAGCAGTTAAATTATTTGCTGATTGTTTCTTATTTTTAGGTTGCTTTAAAAATCTCTTTTAGGCCAGGGTGAGAGTAGCCTTCATGCTGAGGCCTAACTTAGCCCCATTTCCAAGATGTGGCCCTTCTTGACAGACTACTCAGTGTGGTCAGCCAAGGTACTCCATGAGGTCTCTTCCTCCAGTTGGAGAAAACTTGCCCAATTACTGGTACTTTAAGAGTGCCCCAAATTATTCATCTTACTGCTGCCTGGGAATGATTTTCTTTTTTTACAGAAGTTGTTCCTGTCTAGGCTTGTGGGGTTTTACCTGAACCAAGCACAGTTTGGTGTTCACATGGAGATTTCTGGAGCTCGTTCTTCAGTGTAGATCTCTCCTCTCAGAAAATCTGTCCCACAAATTCTGACGACCTCAGCCTTCCCCAATTCAGAAATCTGTCTGTGTGACTACAGTGCCATTTGCGTCCCCCTCCCTGCACTGCAATGTGGGAATTGCCACCAGACAGAAAGCCTGGGTACTGGTAGGGCTCACCTCATTTGTTTCCTTTTCTTGGGGATTACAGTCCTAGTCTTCCTCACACCCAATTTCTAAAAATAGTTTTTATATTTTTCCAGTTTTCCAGTTGCTTAAAATAAGAAGGGAATGCTACACCACTTATATACTCTTGTTGCCAGAAATGGAACTTCTTAAAATATATTTAAAGAATTGTTCTTCTGAGGGTGTCTTCGTTCTACTCACCCAGTCTTACTCCTAAACCACTCACAATTGGCTTCAGAAAGACTCTTTGCAGGGGCGCCTGGGTGGCTCAGTTGGTCAAGTGTCTGATTCTTGATCTCAACTCAGGTCTTAATCTCAGGGTCATGAGTTCAGGCCCCACGTTGGGCTCCCCTCTCTCTACAGAGGGAGGGTGGGGAGGGAAGGAAGGAAGGAAGGAAGGTAGGAAGGAGGGGTCTTTCCAAGTGACAAAATTGCCAAATCTTGAGACCATAGCATAGTCTTTCTCTTCCTTGTTCTTTCTGAAATATTTAGTGTTGATGACCACTCCTCCACACCATCTTGAAAAGGCGTTCACACTGGATTTATGGGACACTCTTTTTCCTTTGTCTCTTACACTCTAATTTATGTCTTCGTTGTTGACCACCACTTTTGGGGGGTGGCTCTTTTGTCCCCTACATGTTGTAATTCTCAAGTATCTACTTTCTGTTCCAGTTTTCTTCCTGGTGTGCCTTCAACTGTCACTTATATGTAGAGGATTCCCAAGGTCATTGTAAGCACAGCTGATATATTTCTGAGTACCAGCCCTGCTCCCCACCTATCTCTCTGGGTATACTTACAGCAGCCCAAACTCTGAACAGTAACAAATCTAGTGTTATCTGTATTATCAAAACCATAGCCACCATGGTGTCCACCCTGTCTACTCTTTTTGCCATCCTCCTCTCTATATCCTGTGCTCTTCCCGAATCCCCTTCCTTCATCCTTGTATCTAGTGATGAGGTTTTATTGGTTGTTTCTATACTGTTTGTCAAACCAATTCTTCCCCACCTATTTCACTGTCCAGACTCAGGAATATATTATCCCTTATCTGGTGTAGTGAAGTAGCAGCACTTATACTTCTACACCCCTCTCAACGATCTGTGATCCATCTTACACAGTCCTGTCAGCATCACCTTTCTGAAGTCTAGTTTGAGTGGCATTGCTCCTGCTCAGAAAAACTCACTGCAGAATCAAGTCCAAACTTTCTCGAGTGTGGTGTTCTCCTCCTGGTGAACCACCACAGTCTTAATCCTCTGTGTTTGCCCTTGTCAAAACTCTAGTCACACTAGGCTTTTTCCTATCCCAGAATGTGTCAAGCATTTTCGTACTGTAGTCCCCATCACATAGCTTTTTTTTTTTTAATCAGTCTGAAACTGACGCATATGGCTCTCTTTATCCCCATTGTTAAAAATCCTAATTTTCCAGATGCCATCTCTGCAAATTTAGTACATCTACTTGGAACGAGTCTCTCCTTTTTCTTGGATTCAAAACATTTTGAAGGATTTCTGTAAGTGTTTGTATAGGATAGTTAGAAGCTACCTGCATCCCCTCCACTTTTTGCATGATTTGCATTTTTTCTCATTTTGTTCTAGATGTCTTCTTTAGTGATGGTGGGAAATCATTAAGGCATTCCCTGAGAGCTGCTTTTAGACTCAGATTGCAGCTAAAAAGCAATCTCATGCATAGGGTTGTGATCACTCTTATGTGGCTGACTTCTCTTATAAGGAGATAAGGATCAGGGCCATGCCTTCTTCACTCTTATACCCTCCAGATGCTTTTGCACATTTTTGGAGAATTTAAAGGTGAGCATGTGGATGAATAAATGAAAAAAAATTGGCTTAAAATTGTTGAATCATTTGATTGATTTAAGGAGATTATGTAGCATGTGACTTCAGCATCTAAGTATGATTCAATTTGTACAAATTAGTTATATATAACTTTGCAGTAACATACCCGTGACATGGAACAGAATAAATCACTTTACAAATCCATTATTACACTGTAATTTTTTTTTTTTTTTTTTTTTTTTGGCTAGGACAAAATAACTCGAATTCAGTATTGATAAAGGGGTGTGTGTGTGTCTGTGTATTTATATATATGCAGATTTTTTCCCTGATACATTTCGTAAGCTAGTGACCATGATATATCCTTCTGCTGATAATGCTGGATTCAAGTCTAGGCATCCCAAGGAAACAAAGAATGCATGTTATTTTGGGACCCTTCAATATCTCTGCTCTTGTCTGTGTTTCTTCCTGTGCAGATATTCAAGCACTATGGGGCACTACATTTAACTAGGCACAACATTTTGCTGATTTCCTTTAAATGTTTCCTGAGTAAGAAACATATTATCCCTTAATCAGCTTCTTTTGAGATGTCTGTTTACACTAAACAAAGTCCTATTCCAATTAGTTTCAAATGCTCCGCAAAAGGCTGGTAATTAAACATTGTCTAAAGGAGCATCCTGCTACCTTATTGCAATATTGAAGTCCAGGTGCAGGAGAAACAATGTTAAGCTTATTAGCATGTTTATCAATTTAATTGGCCAACCACAAAGAAGGACTATGTACTGACATAAATTTCAAACTTAAACACTGTGAATTTGGGAAACTACCTCTATTCCCTCATCTGTACAGTGAAATAACTGTATACAAATAAGTAATAATGATCACTACCTTGTGGAATTGTGTAGGATAAATGAGATAATATAGATAAAGCATTTGGCATAAAGCCTGCTTGCATTATTACAAATATATTTAATTGTGGTGTAGGTCAAAAATCTGACAAAAATATTTTATGATAAAGCAACCCTTTTAATAAGTAGACCTTGAAAATTCAATGACAGGTACAATTACTTGAAGAAGCATTTAGTTTTAGTACATTATAAAATCTTAGATTTAATTTTAAATTCAATCTATATAAACTAATGGCCAAACTATGGAGTAAATAAAATGAGATAATCCCTGAACATGACATATTGGGCAACGTACTTAATATACGTTGCATGTGCATAATAACAATTTTGTATCCAGTATTTTCTGAGTAATGTGTTGTGAATGTGGGCATCAGCTGGGATGAGAGGATTTCAAACTTGGACTGTCAGTAGATGAAACACTGTTAACATTAATTGGTGATAGGATCTATCTCATAATGTGTGTGATCTGTTGCAGTGGTAAAATAGATTATTTTTAGATCCCCATATAAAATTGTTTTCTCACTAGATAATTATAATTGGCTTTGTGTGTAACACAAATTTTAAATATTTTATGTTATTAGTAACACCAGCGTAACACGGGAATTAACAAGATAGAAATGCAAATACATTTTCCTGTTTCTTAAACTGTGGCTGCAAACAGAGAATTGGTTCTGTAAATTATTTTTAATGTGCACACTTTTTAACAAGGTCCTTAAGGTGGTAATCATTTCTCAGTTTCCAACGTTGAGGGGTAGTAATTGTTTGACAGCTGTAATGTTGCTTTTGTTGGTGATGAAATGCTGGTTTTCATTAAATTTTGTTAAAATGTACTTATTTAGAATCATAGGTTTCTACGGTTGCTGGGAGGACCTGATTTTTTTTAAAGATTTTATTTATTTGAGAGAGAGAGAACGAGCAGGGGCAGGGAGGAGCAGAGGGAGAGGGACAAGCAGACTCCACACTGAGCGCAGAGCCCTTCATGGGGCTGGACATGGGGCTAGACACAGGGCTGGACATGGAGCTCGATCCTACAACCCTGAGCTGACATCGAAAGTCCAATGCTTAATCGACTGAGCCACCCAGGTGCCCCTGGGAGGACTTGATTTAACAGCCCCTTACTTTACAGAAGTGGGAACTGAGGGGTGGGGGTGTTGACGAGGGTGGTTGCTGCATATCATTTTCTTTCCTTTAAAGGTGGGGGTACTATGGCAAAAACAGCTGATGTGGAGTCGGGAAACCTGTGGGCCTGTGGGACCACTGTCCTCAAATAGGCTTGCTGCCTTGTGTGAGTCACCTGATTATCAGTAGTCTTCTACAAATTTATAAAACAGATAGAATCATATGTGGTCTGCCAGTTACAAAAAGGAAATGTAGCGGGCACCTGGGTGGCTCAGTTGGTTAAGCAACTGCCTTTGGCGCAGGTCATGATCCTGGAGTCCCTGGATCAAGTCCCGCGACAGGCTCCCTGCTTAGCAGGGAGTCTGATTCTCCCTCTGACCCTCCCCCGTCTCATGCTCTCTCTATCTCATTCTCTCTCTCAAATAAATAAATAAAATCTTTAAAAAAACAAAAAACAAAAAGGAAGTGTATGTAAATATACTATATATGTGAAAGTAGTAGTATATATGAAATAAAGTATATATGTGAAAGTGTACTTAAAAATATAAAGGTCTACCTGTGTGTGTCACACGGTTATAATTACCCCTGCCTGGTGACTTCTTCCATGTCCTCTAGAATTATGTTGAGTAATGCATTAATTCAAAGATGTAGATGCAGCCGCTTTGAAAAGTAGAGTACACCTTACCATACTAGAGGTTTATTGGAATATTCCTGGACTTAGATATTTCTGTTATAAGCAATACCCAGGTAAGGGTCTAATTGGACTTCAAGTGAGAAAAAAAATTTTTCCTAAGAGCTCAATATGTGCAATGTAGTTATAACCTGTTGACGTCATAGTTAAATTAAGCAGATACAGCTGTCTGTGAGTGGACAAGGCCAGCATGATTCCAGTGTGGACCATCCTGTCTTCTTTAGAGCTTGAGAAGGGTGCTCTAGTCTGGACATATCGGTCCATTTCCTCTGAATTCTGTGTTGTCCTTCTCACCCTCACTGGCCCTGGTGGTGGTGGCTCCCTGAGCTGTGTGTCTGTGGCCATTCTTCAGTTCGTTGCAGAGTCTCCTTAAACATCGTGCTGTCCCTTCATTGCAGTTATGACTGAGACACGTTGACCCTGCTCTGCATTAAGCACTCACTCTGTTTTCCTGCTTCCTTGGACCTGCATCTATTCCAGTGTTGCTTTCCATCCTTCTCGTTTGTTTTCTTCTTTATTTCTCATGCTGTTGATCCAGCCTCGCCCTTTCACTTCCATGCACTCTGGACGCTCTGCTCTCCTTCTCCTGTGGCCCGCCTGGTGGAGCGTGCCGTGGCCGGGGTCACTGCTGCCCGGGCTGATGCTCCCCAGCACTCCCTTTACCCAGCCACACTGGCCAACGAGAGTGTCCCCATGCTCATGCCGCTGCACCTGGCATTTCGTCTGCTGCATGCCCTGCACTGGATCTGGACATGACTGAATTCTTCTTGTCATCCCGGCTCACTCTTCAGGGTGGTGTTTTCCAATGCCCTGTCCAAGTTCTGCAAGCCGCCCCACCTCCCAGCCCCTCTCTGGCCCGTACCCTTCTTTAAGGTTTGCATACACATATCCCTATCTCAGCGTGCCCTATGCATTCATGTGTTTTATTATTTCTAATTCTGCCCTCTTGAATACAGAGACCCCACGTGTCCTGTCTGTCTGTTTGCAAGCTCCTGTACGTTGGCGGGCAAGCAGTAGGTGCTAGCTGATCCTTGCTTTAGGTTTTATGTATGTATCTTTATATGAATGTGTGGATATATGTATGTTTGTATGGGGTGTGCGCTTCCTTCCCCTTGCTTGGGAAGCGCTCTTACCTACTCTCAGAAAATCCTGCTGGGTGGCAGTTGCTGACCACTGGGTATGCCACGGAGATGGTCCCCACCAGGAGCAAAAACGAGTCTTCTCTTTATGGTGCTTTCTGTTTCAGGTTTTTAAAGCACCTCCTTTTCACCAAACTCAAAATCCTGCCTTGTCTCAGCTGTATTTAAAAACCTATTTGTCAGAGATTTTGCTTTTAACCCTTCTTGCATGCCTTCTAAAAAAATTCTTCTTTGAGAATATAGAACGAAGAGCTTCTGGAAACTGTTCTCATTGAATTAATATACATTAATAGTATGATTCCTGTTACTAAACCTTAAAATTATTTTAATATTAAAGTAATACTTTTTTTGTATAAAACTTAGAAAATAGAAAAGGAAAGAAAAAAAGGAAAGATGATCTCACCCCAAAATAATAATTACTAACATTTTAGAGTACATTCTTAGGCACACACACATACACAGATCGATATTTACAAATGTGTACTTATTCAAAACTAAAAATAGAATCATATTATACATAACTCTTTAGTGACCTGCCTTTTTACTTAGTACGTCACAAACCTCTTTCCCTGCCAGTGTTCTCCTACAAAAGTATTTTTTAAATGGCTACAGTATTTCATTTTATGGGTTTATCTTGGTCAAACCAATTTGGGCTTAACAGCCTAAGCCTCAGTTTTCTCATCTGTAAAAGAGAATAATAATATTGCCTTAAGTAGCGTAAGGGAATTAAATGAGCTAATGCACATAAAGTGCCAAGACTAGTGCCTGTCACATAGTAAGTACTCAGTGATTATTAGCTGCTGTTTATATTTATCAATTTCCTACTGTCTTTTAACAACTTAAAATGCACTCTGATCTATCCAATACTCTTTCTTACAAATTTGAATATGTAATTGTATTTTATCAATAACACATTTTTAAACTCTAAAAATCCACGTTTTCTCTATTTTCAAATAATATTATCAAAAGATAGTAGGGCATTTCTAGTTAAGGCAAATCCCAAAGGAAGAACGCTTTGGTTTTATAAGAGACATTGCTTCAGGAGTTTCCACCTGAAAGTAAAAGTTAGTTCTACTCGCCTCCGTCTATCTCATCCTTGGCCTCTGCCACCTCTTCGATCTGACCTTCTGCTAAAGGTTGATGTTCCACCGGCTGTCTCAGAAAGAAAGCTGGGAGCGGAGTGCCCCTCCATCATGGCCAGCCTTGCTCTTCTGGATTCTCTCATTTTTTATCCCCTTTCGGGGCTCATTGGGCTGCTAGCCTCAGGGTGGTCTGAGACTAAAGAAATTGTTCTCAGAGTTGAGTAGTTCACCAATATACTTTAAGAGGGCATGTAGCCTTCAATAAAAGTTGTTCGATTTAATATAAAGTAAACTTTTCTTATTTTGAGTTTTTTTTTTTCCATTCAGTTAAGCATGTAAGTAAACACATTTAGAAATGTGGAACTGTTTCTGTTATTTTGGATTTAAAAAAAAATACCCATCGCTATTTCTAATGAAGGTCTACTCCCCTTGTAGAATATGTCAGAGTTAAGTGTCTGTTCTGAATCAAGTATTTGAAAAACCTACATTTATTCACGGTCATATCATGCATTTATTAAGAACTGGAAAGAAAATGCTGTTTAGGCTTTACGTTGACACAGTGTATCTATTACTTTTTTTCTCCATTTTATGAGTTCATCTTTCTTACAGGGGAGGAGGTAGGTTAGAAGGGAATATATCCCTTCAAGGTAGAGTCCATTTCAGAGTGGACCTCTCCTCCGTTGACCACTGTTTCTCAGACAGAGAACGAAAGTGTTCTGCCCTGCATAGTTTAAACGTTTTCTCTGATTTTGGAAAATATTTTCTTCTGTTTTTCTTTAAAATGCTATATCCTCTTTTTTCCATATTTCTCTTTCTTAGTAGAATGCTATTATTGGCTGTCAGCTTCTTCATCCTGGGCCCATATGTGGGGGAGATATTGGAGACTGAAGGAGTTTGTTCACCCTACTGACATTTGTATTGTCTAAGTAGAACTGGCTATTGAAAAATGCTAACACAAAAACTCAGCCCTTCTTTTATTAATGCACTAAAGATCCTGACCAAATTTAAAAACCAGGAGAGCCTTGTTGAGCCTGAATCTGTTAGGCTATGAAATGCACCCTGGGTTTTGAGGAAGAAGTGAGCACATTTATAGCTTTAATTACTCATTTGGGATACTACAGTCTGTTGCCAAAGCCAGTTATCATCAGCTTTGATTAGAAATCAGGAAAGACAGCTGCTGAAATGCAGAGTGAAAAGAATTGTATTGGATTAGAAAGGCGTTCTTTTGAATCTGAAAGAGAAAGAAAGCATCTTTGGGAAACATCTGAATATGCATTTATTTTAATAATTGAATGGCTAGAGGTATAGTACAGTACATTGTACATTGGAGTGGTTTTCATTATTAAATTAAGTGCCTTTGTTCAATTCATCTGGATTTTCCCATTGGCTGCTGTATTCTTTTTCCTCTTTTAGCTCCATTTTGATGCAGTGTTACATCCCTATTTGTGGGTTGAAATGTGTCAGTATTCATAAACTAAATTCATGAACCATCTTCCCAATCATTTGGGCTGATGAAACACCATTTACCAGTGTGAAGCCAAGCCAGGAGAGGCATATAAAATAATGCATTCAAATGCTAAGCTTAGAAAGACAGTATTCTTTATTCCTAATCCCACGTTCATGGAGAAGTACTGCTTTGAGCATTATTATTTTAGCAATGTAATTTCAGGTTATAATGTATATCAGAATAGTGTCATATGCAAATGCTCAGAAGTATCAAAATCTCAGAGTTAAATTCACACGCATGTGTTCATAGTTTGTAAAATCAAAAGATGTGTCAGGAAGATTTATTTTTTACCTTTTGAAAGCTGTTTGAGATCTTGTATAGAAACGTCAATAAGGCGATGGCCTCCTATCTTTAAACTTTGTAAACAACAGCTTTTCTCCTTCCTACCAAAGATGATCACAGTTGCTTAAAAAAATACATAAACAATGTGTATAGAAGCATGCCCATCCCTTAAATAACTATATAAGTACTGAGGATAGTTGTATTTACATTCATATTTGCAGGAGAGTAAACATTTATGCAAATATGCTAAGAAAAATTACCAAACACTTTGTTTGCATGTGCTCTAGCTTCAAAGTAAAGCTGAGAATTGTCACCCAATTATTTAACTCTAGGTAGTGTAATGCTTAAACAAGACAAAGATAACATTCTGTATCTACACAATGGATCAAAACAGCTTCCTTCATCCTCACTTTGGACCATCTGTTTAAAAGAAACTAAAAACCCTCAGGAAGCAAGCCTCTAATCTGTGGTTAAGAGTTTAAAGACACATGCTCGTTCTGACAACCAACACTGTGTACTGAGCGCTGTAATAGGTTTTGTATTAGCTGTAAAAGGCTGCGTGGCTTGACCTCAGCATCTGTCAGCTACAGCTTCTCTGTTCTTAGTAGGAATTCAAAAACTCTTTTCGTAGAGCATCTAATTCTACGTTATTTTAACATCCACTATGATAAATATTGGCAATACTCTATTCCAGGAGCTAAATTATTGTTAAAGTTTCCAAATGTTCTAAGGATCATAATTCTCAGCCCGCCCCATCCCCCCCCTTGCTGAAAAGAGCCACAGACATGTGCCAATAACATGATCGCATAATGGAGATCGTTCAGACTTGTTCAAGAATGGACTTGATCAGGGCTAGAGGAGTTGTGAAGGTCTATCCCACATTATTCCTTCTTGAATCCCACAAAAACTTTTGAATATTTTGTCTTGGTTCAGAAATGTTGGCATTTGTTAACAGTTTTAGGCTTTGAGCATCACCATGGGTCTAGAGCCATTTTTTCCTGTGAGCTAGTGTTGCAAGACAGTCAGGGCTCAAGACAGTTTTTACATAATGCTGAACAGAAAAAACACCACCACAACAAAAAGGCTTCTACTTTACTAGAGGTGAGAGACTTTTTTTTTTATAATTAAGCTATTAATTATCATATACTCGTTATAGGGAAGTGTCATTATTTTTACTCTTTATTTGACACAGTTAAATAAATTACCAGTTCTTTATTATAATTGAGAGAAAACCCTAGTAAAAGTGATAGTAAAACTAAAATGATCAGGCAGGCCTGGAAACTGAAGAGGGGTAGGGAGTCACAGTGAGTACTAAAATAAATACAGTACCTATTACTCGATATAGTTTTCTTTGGTTGATATTGTGTCACTGGACAGTAGGTTGTTAGATTGTGGAACTTAGTCATTAACCTTCCAGTCCCTGTTCTCTCACCCTGATTCCCTCAATCGTAAGCCGTAGATTATTCCTATGATGGCCATCACACACCCTAAAACTGGCCTCTTACTTCAGTAGATGGTTGGATTGGGCATAATCTCCAAGATTATCTTCTAATGCTCATTCTAGCATTTCCTATTTCACCAACTATGAAACAGATGACATTGTCCTACTAGCAACCTTTAGTTGTGCAGGATTTCCTTGGTATCTTCTGTCTCCATTAATATAAACACCTGTAAAAAATGTGTGAATGTTCTTACATGGTTGGATACTTTTAGAGGAGAAATATTGTGTTTGGAAGCATTTCAGATGGAAAATGCATCGAAGTGGATATTGTCAGACATTTTCTTAGAACAAATCAAAATCATTTAATACTATGTAAAATATCCAAGACATGCAAATGCAAAAGCAATGATTGTAACCTTCACTCTTGTAAATATGCGTCACTGATTCAGATTTAGACCAATAAGATTACAAGGGAATATCATTAGTCAGAACTCGGCAAGATCTGATTTCATGCCAGTCACATTCACACACACACACATTTGTTTGTTTATGTCAGTCATTAGAACTCTGTAACTAAACAGCAGTGATAGTTAATGTGGCATTTTATAAACACATAGATGAATTGGAAAAAAGCAAATTATCCACGAATAGTGACCAGTTGTAAATAATATTATGTAAATATCCAATATGTAAATATCCATCACAAAAATATCCATGAGTAGGAGAGAACATTACAAAGGCAAACAGTTTGAATGAGGTTATACCAAAAGTCAAAGTGGGAGGCTCTGGAGGAATGCCCGGAATCTTCCCAGCCCTTGAGCTGATTCTAACCCAAGTCATCTTCATGCTTAGTGCAGCATTGAGCTGACTTTGCGGCTCTCTTGCCTGCTTCTTCCCTATCGCACCAAACAGTAGACTTGGTATTATTAGGAAAACTTGTGATATTCCAACTGATGGGATTAAAAGAATTTTTATACTTCTGTAACATAACAAACGTTAAAAAAAAAAAATGAATGCAGAAAATGCAGCAAAACTCACTAAATTCACATCAAGTAAGAGGAAGACCAAACTAAATCAGTGGTCTAAATTATAGACTCTTAAAAAAAAAAATTAATAGTAATTTAATTGCTTTCAGATTTATGGAGTTCCTTGGAGAAATTGCTTTGGTAAGTAGATAAGAAAAAATTACAAATAGTACATCAGTGGGTAAATAAAGCAATGTTTCTAAAGAATCCACCATGGACTAGTATGTTTTAAGTGGTTTTCTCCCTGAAGTGTATATATGTTATTAATTTGCCTTGCAAATCATCCTTTGTAAGAAATAGAGATATTTCTGATTTTTGAATTATTTGTGGTATTTGGAAGTTCTTCATTTACAGAAACAGGAATGGTAGTCTTTCATTTACTTTTTCATTCGTGCATTCATTCATTCAACAAATATATATTGAGGTCATGGTGCTGGGTGCACACTAGTTAGTCCAACAAAGTCCCTGCCTTTTATGTCAGGGGGATTGGAGTTAACTGGAAAAAAAATTAATGAATACATATTTAATTACAGGTTATGACAGGGACTTAATCAGGGTGCTGAAATACTTCAGGAGGAAGGAGATTTCTTTGAGAAGATGCCATTTGAGCTGAATCCTGAAGGGCACAAGGAAGTCAGACATGGAGGAAAGAACAGTCCAGGCAGAAGGAGCTATATGAACCAAGTGAAAGGCAGGGAAAATTGCAGCCTGTTCCAGAAACTGGAAGGAAGCTAATGTGGTATGGGATGAAATCAAAGCAGTATGTGGAAATCAAACCTACCTAGGCAAAGCTTACAAGATAAGTTTTATTCAAGGTGCTCTAGGGGAGCCATTATAGTGTTTTTGAGCTTGTGAGCATCTGACTTATAATTTAAAAAATTATGCTGTGTGGAAAATAGATTATAAGGTGGGCATGTCACCCAGGAACACAGAAACTATAGTAGGGATTTAGTAAAGGGGCTTGGTAACACAGGGGTTAGAAGAGGAAAAAGGTAACGGAAGTATCTAGAAATAATAGGTGCAGAAAACAGCTCTGACAACACAGGGTGGAGGACAAAAAGGTGGCTTCGGAGCAGAGACAACAGATTACTACCCAGCACCAGGGGCAGTAGCGGGCACAGGAAAGCTCTTTCACTCGCTGGTCTGGAGATGAAACAAATGGTTTAGAATGGGCGGTAGGATAACGAACGGACGGATTTGAGAGAGACTTTGGAACTGGAGCCAATAACACCTGGCATTGTGGGTTGGTTTCACTGAGTAGGAAGTCAGGATTAACTCCCAAGCTTCTGACTTGAACAACTGAGTGTATGTGGCACCACTTCTTGAAGTAGGGAGATCCAGAGGGGCAGGTGCAGGGAGAAATCTGAGTGTTGCGTGTAGAGCATGTTAAGTGTGGGATGTCACATAAGTCATTGTATATGCGAGTATGGTGGTCAGAGGAGACCCAGATGTGGGAATCATCAACTTTCAGATGGTATTTAAAACTATGGAAATGGATGGTACCGGCTAGGAAGAGGGTAAAGAGAAAGAAGGGCTAGTTCTGAGCTCTGGGGCTCTCCAGTGTTGGGAGATCCGTGCGGGAGTGGGACAGAACAAAGGAAACTGATACAGGATAGAAAGAATACTAGAAGAGGAGTTGAGAGAGTGTGGTGATGAAGAAACCAAGACAGGAAGGAGGCAGTGGTCAGTTGTGTGCAGTGGTGCTTGCAAAGTAAGTTGTGGACAGAGTAAGATGTGGACAGAGGAATGACTGTGGACTTAGCCACATGAAGACATTTGCCTACATGCCTGATGGGGTGGAAGATGGAAGAGTCTCTACAGAAGGCGAGCGTGCTCCATTGTGACACGGAGTCTCCTGAGCGGGGGGATGGAAAGGCCAAATGATTTCCTCAGCTCAGGGCCCAGTGCAGAGCTGGGCGAAAAATGCTTAGTCATACTTGACGCTAATGTATTTGAGTTCGGAGAGTGTGGCTAGCATTTATTTTATACTCACCACGAGACCAAGATCCCAACCATTCTTCCACGTTGCTCTCCCTTTGAAGAGATAATTTGAGGACCGAGTAGCTGTTTAAATGGCCCAGCATCCATTACTGAATTTTCTGACCAGCTTCCTCCAGTCATACTGCTCAGTAAATGAGGAAGACTCCGCTCACATGTCTGAAAGTAATCTTGTTTGAAAAAACGTCTCAGAAAATGTTTGTTTTTTTAGGAGCTAAAGAAAGGCCCGCCTTTCCTAAGTGCCAGAAAGCGAGGCCCACAGTGCCGCGTCAGCCGGTTTCCAAAGCCCGGGGGCCTGCTCTCTGATGCCGGAACGCAGCGGTGCTGCTCTGACCTTTTGCAGCTGCCCTCCCTGGCGGTCACGTCCAGGGCAAGCCACCTTCACGGAACAGCTAGGGCGGTAAAACCGCGCTTGCTTGGAGGCGCTGGAAGCCAACATTTTGGCAGCTTTATCAGTCCGCAAATAGGCCATCTAGACTAAAAGCATAATTGAGATGTTGCTCTGTCTACGGACAAGACGTTTTCTCAAGTAATATTGTCTCAGCTGCCTCTGCTCTTGGGCCAGGGTTGGAAAAGGGATCCTTTGCAAAGTGATTGATTAAGGTTGGGACCGTCATTCGAGTCTGTAAGATGTCTAACCTAGCACTGAGAATTTCAGATTATTATCTCTCCTTACGTAAGTTATCTTTCAGTTTGCTTTGCTACCATAATTAGACAGACAAGAGCAGAAACCCTATTTCTTGGTCAAAGTGCTATTTTTATAGCAAGACAAAACATGCATTGTTTTACTTGACTTATCAACAGGCCACACTGCTGTTCGCTAAGGTTGTGTTTAATAAGTATGTTCTCTTGGGCCAAAATGTCAAATATATCCCTAATGAGTTCAGTGACATCACTGAGCATGCTTATATTCCTTCCCAATAGTTAGCATTGTTGGAGCAGATCACATTAGCTGTCGTTTGAGCACAGATGCCAAGGTCAGGGCATTAACAAGCAAGAGAGCCTCGGAAAAAAAAAAAGATGAAGGTTTAAAGCAAAGTCTGATCCGTGTCCGAGAACAATGGGCGGCTGTTTAGGGTGAGTGGTGGAGACTTTCCAGAGGAGGCATTTGATACAGACAAGTTTTCTGTGCATCTCTGCCCTGTGAAAATTGTGTAAGTCAGTGATGGACCTGGAAGATGGTCATCTTTAAGCCACAACTGCCACTTTGAATGTTGAGTTCTGGACTATGCCGCAGACAGCACTGACATTCTAAAATTGATTGAAATTTTATGACCTTCAGAGGTAACTAATACATTTCCAGCTCCTGTGACTTCTGGAAATAATAAAAGTTGATTCTTCATAACAAATAGTTCCTGAATAAGTCCTTTTTTTTTTTTTTTTTGGTCTTTTAGGATCATAACACTAAAGCACGTGTCATCAAATAAAAGGGAAAAAAAAATCTCATGTAGTATATATATTTTTTCCTGTAAGAGGAGATATAATTTGACTTCAAAGAAATGTTGTTGCTTGTGTGTGTGTTTGTATATGTGTGGATTTCTATATCGAGTTTTGCAGACTTTGGCAGATTTTCATGGCTGGGCCGAGTGTGTCCTTTTGGATACAGGTAGAGTAACCTAAGGATGAAGAGCAATCTAGGAGAAATTGATGTGCATGTTTTGTTTTGTTTTTTAAGTTACTGCTTGTACACTTTTCCCTCTGCTTTCTAAACTTGTCATTTTAGGGAGCATAGAAGAAGAGGGTTCTTGTTTTCCAGGTGGCTGATTTGCATTGAAAAGTTTTTACTTTTGACCAAAATAGGACAAGACATCTCCGGTATGAAACTGACTAAAAGAGGCATAATTTGGAGGAGATACAGATGTTCCCGGTCTAAGTGTCCAGAGGGAGTTGCTAGACAGGGAAACCTTCCAATCCGTTCTTCCCTAAGTAAACACCTTGCTATTGGCTATATTATGTTTTTTGACAAATATAAACAGAAGGCTCAGCTTCACCAACGTGTCTTATGAAGAAATTAGTCTTCGTAGTGCAAGTGTGGGGTGGAGACGGAGGGCGAGGTGGAACACGTGTGCAGCACTTCCGGCCCCAGCCTGTGCTGGGGTCTGGGCTGGATGGTGCCTCGTGCATTTCTGTCTGCTCAGGAAACGGCCAGGTTGAGGCTTTCCTGGTCTCTGTGGCTGGCTTGGTTTATGTTCTGTTGTGTGTGTGTTTCCTTATTGGTTGCAGTCTTTGATTTGTGGTTGCTCAATGTATTAAATAGAGCCAAAAGGCCAAATTGTTTCCTCAGCTCAGGGTCTACCCGGAGCTGGGCAAAGAAAGGTTATTCGTATTTCACGTTAACGCGTTTGCGTTTTCCATCTCGCCCCATAGCTGGCCAAATGCGTAAATAGGAACTGAAGCTGTGGTCTTCTCAAACTGCCCAAATGTGGGTAGGAATTAATATGAGAGCCACGTGATAAGTAAGGGTAGTGGTGGAGAAGTTCCTGCTTCGACTTTTTGTGGGTAACCAAAGGTGTTCAAATGGGCAAATTGGATAAAACATTTAAAATGAAAGCAATGTTTCTTTGTTGTATCAGCGCCTCATTCCTTCCTACATGTGGCTGCTTGTTTGTTGCCCAACAACAAAAATAACATAAAGATGGGTCAGGTGTGCTGAAAGCGTGAGAACTGTGGGACAGGACGTGGTGTATGATCTAGAGTTTTTCATCTGGTTGCAGACACGCATGCACACATACTACCCCCAACTAGAGAAGAATAACAAAGGGCCATATGAATAAGAGCAAAATGGTACCATTAAAGAGATTGATCTTTAGGCTTACTAGTTGTGGGATGTGTTTAAGAAGAGTGTGAAGCTACATTTGGAGGAACAGACATAAAGTGCTCCTGCGAGGAAGGGAAGCATCCCACAGAGAGAGTCCTGAGGTTGGGCATGGGATGCCCACTCCCCAGGAACAGAGTAGCTGCTTTGTGGGGTGAGGCATTAGACCAGAAGGCACAGGGGTCTGGAGGTTTTGAGGCTGAGGAAGATGGTTAGGAAACAATGGCTGGTCGACCCCTTCATCTTATCTGGCTCAAGAGAAACAGAGACCAGGGGACTGGGGTAATTTGGGTATAAAAGGAAGAACAAGCAATCACAGGCAGGGCAAGGCGAATATAGAAATGAAAAGCAGAAAGAAGAAAGAATTCAAAAAAATCCCAGATTTACCCTCTAGCCACAAAAGCCCACGTGGATAACACAGGAACATGTGTGAAGAGTTTCACATGATAGAAAGTATTTACCAGCATGAATCGGGGACATGATGGCCATTCAGTCTTTCATTTTTTGTTCATTTATTTAAAAATGTTTGTCGCACACCAGACTATTCAGCTGTTACGCTCCCTAAAAGTCTTTGTCTTTTCCTCCGATGTTCATCCTAACTAGTAATTTTTAACAGTTTTACTGAGGGATAACTTACACCACATAAAATTCACTTATTTTAAGTGTACAATTCAATTATTTTTAGTAAATATGTAGCGTGGTGCAGCCATCACTCTAATCCAGTTTTAGAATATTCCCATCATCCCCAGAAGATCCCTTGTGCCTGTTGGAGGCTAAACCCTATTCCTACTTCCAACCCCAGCAACCACTTACCTGTTTTCTGTCTTTTTAAATTTGTTTTGGGTTTTTTTTGACATTTCAAATTTCATGTAAGTAGAACTATAAAATATACATATATTTTGCGTTTGGTTTCTTTAACTTAGCACAGTGTTTTTAGGTTCATCCATATTGTAGCGTGCATTGATAATTCCTCCTCTTTATTACTCTGTAATATTTCACTGTGTGGATAGACCACACGTTGTTTATTCATTCACCAGCAAATGGGTATTTGGATCGTTCCAACGTGGGGCTACTATGAATAATGCTGTTATGAACTTTTCCATGCAAGTTTTTGTGTGCACACATTTCATTTCTCTTGGGCACATACCTAGGAGTGGGATTGTTGGGTTGTGTAGTGAGTTTATGTTTAACTTGTTAAGAAAGTACCACACTGGTTTTCACAGTGATGGTACCATTTCACATTCCCACCACCAGTAGAGGGGAGTTTTGATTTACTCATATCCTTGTCAACACTTGTTATTGTCTGTTTTTTTATCATAGCCATCCTAATGGTTGTGAAGTAGTATCTTATGATTTTAATTATTTGCATTTTCTAATGACTAATGATGTTGAACATCTTTGCTTATTAGCCACTTGTATGCCTTTTCTTTTGTAAACTATTCATATTTTTTGACTCTGATTTAATAAGGTTGGCTGAACTGGCTTCTTATTATCGAGTAGTTAAGAGTCCTTTATGTATTCTTGATATAAATCATTTAACAGATGTGACTTACCAGTGTTTTTCCCATTCTGTGGCTTGTCAATTTTTTTTAAATACCCTACAGTCTACAGTTAACATTTTTTAAAAATTTGGGCTATAACTGACATATAACATTATATTAGTTTCAGGTGTACAATATAACAGTTATATATATATATATATATATTGCAAAATGATCACCACAACATGTCTACTAACATCCATCACTTCATATAGTTATGAAGTTACAGTTTTTTTCCTTGTGATAAGAATTTCTAAGATCTCTTTTAGCAAATTTCAAATGTATACTCTTTTAGCATATTTCAAAAGTATAGTCATCGTGCTGTACATCATATCCCCATGACTTATTTATATCTGGAAGTTTGTACCTTTTGACCACCTTCACCCATTTTGCCAACCCCTCACCCCCGCCTCTGGCATCATGGATCTGTTCTCTGTATCTATCCAGTTCAGGTTTTTGTTTGCTTGTTTGTTTTTTAGATTCCATATAAAAGCGAGATCATAGGTATTTGTCTTTCTCTGACTTATTTCACTTAGCGTAATACCCTCAAGGGCCATCCATGTCCTCACAAATGGCAGAATTTCCTTCTTTTTTGTGACTGAATAAATTCACTTGTATGTTTGTGTGTGTATGTATATGTAAATTTTCTTTACCATTCATCCATTGATGGACACTTACCAGTTTCCTTAATGATGTCTTTTGAAGTACAAAAGTCTTTAATTTTGATGAATCCAGTTTATCAGTTTTTCTTTATAGGATTATGCTTATGGTGCCATATCTAAGAACTCTTACCCCCAGCCAGGCCATGAAGATTTCCTCTTATGTTTCCTTCAGAAGTTTCACAGTTTCAGCTCTTACATTCAGGTTCTGCGGTCCATTTTGAGATGATTTTTGTGTATGGTGTGAGAAGTAAGGAGTTGAAGTCATCTCATGCACATGTGGATATCTTAGCTAATAATTAAGTCAAAATAGACAGGAGTCTGTGTGACAATATTCCATTCATCCTATGGAACCCGTTGTGGATATTTAAGTTTTTTGTGATGTTTTCCATGTCCTCTCTTCTCTACTCTGATAGAACTTATTCCTTCCCTATCTCTTTGTACATTTGTCTGGTGTTGAATGTGGAACCCTGTATTGTCAGGATGTGTTTACGTCTGTCTCCCTTACTAGAATGTGAGCCTCTTTATCACTCTTTTCTCAGTGGGGAAATGTAGTAGAACCTGAAATATTTTTGGTTGAATTTAATTAAATATCTACCTCTGTGAACCTTGAAAATCTCCCTCTCCCTCCCCCTCTGTGTGTGTGTGTGTGTGTGTGTGTGTGTTTCAAAATTTAAAACCCGCTAGCATTTGAAACAGCAACAACCATGAAAATAGTCCAGGGAACCAGGTTGTTCAGGAAAAGGAATAAATCATTCTAGCTGACAGTACCCAGATTTCTGCAGAGCTGCTTTGTAGCTTTTGGAGATAGACATATGAAAAGGGACAGTGATTTGATGGGACTTGAACAGGGTGATGGATAACGGCTACAGCCCTAATGAAATAGCATATCTAAGAAAACCTGGAAACCCTCAGACGACAGCAGACGTGCGACCAGCCCCATCTCTATTATTTACTTGCAGTCACTCTGGGCTCTGGTTTGCTGAGGGCTTTCATTGTCCCTTTGATGGCAGGGACGCACCCTTTTCTGTCGCCTTGTCCTGTACACTTCCACGTGGCACCTGGGGCATGGTTTTCCTATGCACCAGGGGAGAGAGAACCAGTGCCTCAGGGATTTATTCTAAATTTTCTGCAATAAAAGGTTGTTTGTATTTCTTTATAATCAGGTGAGAGAGATTCTAGTTTACTTTCTCCACAGATATTTACTGAGGATTTAGTATGTATTAAGCTCTGTGCCCTGTGTCCTGTGGAAGATACACACATATACCCACGGATGGCCCTCCCCCCAAGGGGGGAGGTTTCAATATGTTTAAAACACTGATGAAAGAAGAAGAAATACTGATATTGCTCCAGTTCCCCATGTGCCTCTGCAAAATCTTGTGAGATTTTCCCAAATCCAGCTGAGAAATAATCTTTCCATATTGTCAACTTAAGCAGGATTCAGTGAGCAATGTATTTGGATATTGATCTTCTTAACTATGTCTTATGGAAAGCTTTTAAGTCAGTCTCTTCAGGTTTGTTGTCTCGAGACAGGAATATAAGGGCAGTAATGATGCTAGGATTTGGCAAAGGCTCTAAGAATGAGACTTCTCCCTCCTGAGGCTGACCTACTCAGAGGTTTGATCGTATCAAACTGTAGGGATCAAGTACATCCTCAAGGTTTCAGAACAAGTTCTTTAATATCCACCTTTATTTCGTCACCTTTCATCTACTTTAAAATGTGCAGTTTAGAATAATGATTAGGCTGGGTGTCCCTGAGCATGTTACATGATATCTCTGAGCCCGTATCGGAAAAATGGGGTTCACATCTGTCTCAGAGAAGTTATAAAGGCTACCTAAAGAATATAAAGAAGGTGTGTGGATCTAAGTCTAGTGTGTAATAAGCTAATTAATGGCTGTCATTGTTAATGTTTTTAACTACTTCTGTGCTGACTTGAACTTGATCATGTTGAGCCTGCAGGATCCCTCCACAGCATTCTGTGCCTCACATAGTGTCCCTTGCTTTGATGTGTGTGTGTGTGTGTGTGCACGCGCGCACGCACGCTTTACATTTCTTTTTTTTTTAAGATTTTTATTTATTTATTTGAGAGAGAGACAGCGAGAGAGGGAACACAAGCAGGGGGAGTGGGAGAGGGAGAAGCAGGCTTCCTGCCGAGCAGGGAGCCTGATGCGGGGCTCGATCCCAGGACCCTGGGATCATGACCTGAGCTGAAGGCAGACGCTTAATGACTGAGCCACCCAGGCGCCCCTATGTTTCTTACTAGAAAAATCACATTACAGATATGGTCAGATGTGTCTTGCATTCCATTCACCTTTCCCCCTTAAGACATCTCCTGAAGTTGGTCTTTGTCCTCTAGTCCATTTTTCAAAACTACCCCCCAGTAAATTGATATTGATGCAATTGTATCGAATATATATTCCATATTCAAGTTCCCCCAATTGGTATAGTTTATTTTTGATCCAAGATCCAATTAAGTTTTATGCATATCATTGCAGTGCCTTTTTCAGTTTCTTCTCATCTAGACTGTTTTTTGTCTCCCCACTCCCTTTTTATGTCTTTTGACGGTACCACTTGTGCAGAGCCTGGGCCAATTGTTTCATAATGTTCCATATTGTGGATGTGCCTGGGTGTGTCCTCATGACCCAGGAGCCCTGTGATGTGCTGGGACCATGATCTGCCGATGGTGCATTTCCTACTCTGCCTCTTGCTTCTCGTTGACATCACGTGTACTACTCCATCTCTTGGAACCTGTTTCTCATCTAAAATAGGAGACCTCTAATATACACCACAGGGGATGGTTAGGAGTTCCCAGTGAGATGATTTAGATAAAGGTCAGTAATTCTAGGCACAGGCTAGACCTCCAAAAAGGCTTTCCACAGCCAAAGAGCAGAGGACTATTGGTCAGATGCGGGAGAGGGGAGCCTGGCGGGCCCCGCAGAGAATGGCAGGAGGGAGCATCCTAAATGAGAGCCATCCAGGGTAGCACATGCTTTAAAGGGCTGGGTGTCTTGTTTCCCTTTCTTGGTCTTACGCTGTGCGATTTGGAGTCTGGAAGGAGCCGTACAGCTGATACACCAGAGCCGCGGACCGAGGCAGCGGATTCTGAATGGCCACATGAGCAGAAAAGCTCTCTTTCCGGGTAGAAGTCAGGTAAGGCCATTGCTGGTGGCTTCTGTTCCCAGAGCTCAAATGCTGGTCCATCCTGGGCCCCTGGCAAGCCCCTTCTGGACCCAGCAGATGCTCACAGACCTGGGATAGGCTTGGGGAGGGTAAGAAGCGACTCTCTCCCTTCACCACCACCAGATGGATCTCTCCCTCTCTCAATGTGCTGTTTTCCTGGTTATGCCAGAAAGCTGCTGCCGTGACTTTTGCTTCTGTTCTCACATTTACTGCCAGAGCAGGAGAGTAGATAGAGGAGGGTTCCAAGTCTCTACCGTGACTTCGCTGTCGGAGCCTGACGCTGTCAGTCCCCAGGAGGAGGGGCCCGGTGCTCTTCTTTCTGCTGCTTTCCACAAGAAGGGCAGCTCCTGGTCCTTCCTGGGCCAGCCCCAGTTTCCCTAGGTCATGCCAAGGACAAAGACTTTCACTCAGATAACTGGCTCGTGGTCAGTGTGAGCTACGCACTTTGTGAGGCCCAGTGCAAAATGAAAACTCCGGGTCCTTTGTTTAAAAGGCAAGAAAACTGTGCCCTTAAAGGCACAAAAATAGAAAGCTTGTTCCTTTCCCAGCTTGTCATGATGCTTTTAATTTGCTAGTGAATGTTGTTCTAAGTAAAGAAACATTGAAGTTTTAAATTATTAGCATGGATTTTACCATTCATCTTGATAGCATTGTAATGCCATTCTTTTTTGTTGTGGTAAAAACCATGTAACATCAAATTTGCCATCTTAACCATTTTTAAGCTCAGTAGTGCTAAGCACATTCACGTTGTTGGGATGGGCGCCAGTTTTAAATACAAATACAAGAGCATTTCCCTTGCATGCAGAATCACTGAAATTACATAATTCGTGTTTCACAGCTCATACACGCATACATATTGCCTTGTCAACCACGTGGGGAAACGCTGCACAAATCTAACTCAACTGTTGATATCTCTCCTCTTGATAAGCCCACACCCTGCTCACACTCTCTCCTTCTGACTTACTGATGAATAAGGAAGGACTGAAAGGATCTGTGGGTGGCTCCATCTTTCCCTTTCCTTCCGTGTCGTCCTTGACAGTGTGTTTGGCTAATTACCTAAATTAACATGAGTAGGAAAGGACAGGATAGGGCTCCTTGGTCATTTCTGTTTCTCAAAACACCACTGCCTTCCTTCTGCATCCAAAGCAAGTTCTGGTTTGAATGGGAAGAGCAGCCTCTCGGGCGGTAGCACCTCCGCTGAACTCCCACACATTGAGGGTCCACCCGGATCCTGGGCTTGGGGACCATCAAGGATGGCACGTGCTCACGGGGCGAATAGGACCCACGCAGCACATGCGCACTGCAGGATCTCCACTCCTCACAAGCTCCATCGTCCCATCTGACTCCACTTACACAAGTTCAGATAAATTAGGAAGGACTTCACGACAGCAACAGCAGAACACTTCTGCGCAGGATACATAGCCAGGGGCCTGGCCCTGCTCGTGGTAGATATTTTACCCAGCATTTCAGGAAGGGAAGATATGGGGGACTGCGCTGCTCTTGAAAGTCCTTTCAGTCGGACCACGTGGAACCATGCAGTCTTGTCCCCCAAAGTCTGGCCCAGCTTCCACTCTGCTCCATTTCTCCCTTCTTGGACCTTCCTCTGGGAATCCCAGATGTAATGTGCTGGTGCCCCGGGCAGGATTGGACTTGCTTTATTAATCAGAATACACTTAACGAATTCAAACGGTTTTGTGAAGCATAGAACCCTCCTTTTAGAAGATGTGTAAAGCCTGACTTACCCAATGGATATTTTATTGAGTGTGTGCTCAGAGGTGTAAATAATATTCACAAATAGGACCTAAGAAGAAAATGTCATCAGCCCATTTTACAGCTAAGGACATGGAGGCTCCACATAGGTAGGATGGAACTTGGCATTCCTCATTTACATTACAGGCACCCCTCCCCCCCATTCTGATTTCAGAGCTTTGTCAGTCATCCCTAATCAGAGGGTGAGGGGTGAGGAAAACCCCATCCTCTGCCACCAGTCACCAGCCCCTTTTGAAGCAGTTCGTGTTTGAGCATCAAACCATACAGGTGAAAAGCACTCTGGTGTGAGGTACCAGGTGCAATGCAAGTGGAAGAAAGTACTCATTATTTTGAAGGTTGCAAATGGATCTCCAAAGCAGGACTGTCCCTTTTGCTCACTTCTGGAGATGAAAGTGCACAGTTTTCACAACATATTTCTTCAAAAGCTATCAGAAGCTTCATATTTAAAAAAAAGTGTGGTGTGTCCCTCCCCATCATCTCTGTAGTTCCCCTGTGGTTGAACATTTTAATCAGCTATTTTTGTGCTTTAAAGATTTTTCATTTGATTTACAACTTGTAGGAGTGGAGTTGCAGTGAGTAATCAGGGAGAACGCCATAAAGAGGACAAAAGGAAGGTGAAACACAGCGTTAATAATTTAGTTTCAATAACCTTAAAAGGTTTACTGTTCACTTTTAACCTTGTATCCCAAAAAGCAAGCTACTGCAGTGAATCATAAAAATGTTTCTTTTAATTTGCAAGTCATTTATTTAAGTATGCTTACAGGGACTGATGTGTTCCTTAAACAAAAAGGTCAAGAAGCGACAGCAGCTGCTCGAGTTGGTTCTGGCTATTTGAGGTTGCTGTGCCATTGATGGGACAGATTGTAGGGTTAAAACACTGTAGAAGCTTGTTTTCAAAATTTATGGATTATTATAGCATCAAATTATTAATTCAGTAACATTTTACATAGTATTGGGCGAAGCAAAAGAAACTCACATTGGCATAGAGACAAGAAGAGAATAGAAGTGATTTTTGATGAGGACAAATTGAGGAAGAGATTTACAGGTGATATTTAAAACCTAATGTCAAAACTAGGGGGCAGGCTGGGGTCATGCTTGGCGAGGAACTTTAAAACACCTGCAAACTAGAATTTTAACATCTCAGGAGGACTGCTAAATTAACAGAGAGATTTTCCACCCAGATCTCATTACCAGCCCTATTAAAACAATCCCTGTTGTACATTACACTACACCCTGGCACAGAAAATCACCAGGTGCATAAAGGTGCGCTTTGTTTCATAATTGGGCGGGGGGGAACACATATTCCAGCTAAAGTGAAAGAGCTAATGGCATATTTCTTCAGGGTTCTTCCTCCTCTTTAATTAAGATTATGCACCATAAATAAATGGAACCAGTTTTTTCTAGAATTCTTATTTTATTTCTGGGAATAGGATTTGTCATTATTTTGTTTCTCAGTTTTTCAGGAAGTGTTGTACAATGCTTCCTCCTGCCTTGCATGATTAACCTTGAAGGACAAGAGAGGCTGAGATTATCTAGAAATCCAGAAGAAAGGTTACTAGATCCTTTCATTTTGACCTGCTTTAAATGAGCAAACCCACCTGAGAAGGGGAACTAATAATTCCTAAACCTTCAATGGGTTCTGAGTTTGAAGGTGAACATTGAGGGTGGGTTCTTCCTCCTTCTGTAGGTCTGTGAATGCTGTAGCTACTTTTTTGGCCCATCCCTGACATTTCCTACGGCAGGGGGTTGAACTGCTTATTCAGTGTTAGTTGGCAGACTTGGGAGCACACGCTCAGGAGAGCCGAAGTGGAGCGAGAACTTGGGCAGACAGCCAAAGCTTTCTGGTGTGTCACCTGGTCCAGTTCTGTTCTTTCACCTCCTGAACTGGATACACTGCTAGGCAGGCCTCCAGGAGCTACTTTTGTACCTGTTTCCTAGAAAAGGCACCCCTTCCTCCAGATTCATTGTCTCCTCTCTCTGTGGCATTTTATTAAAACAGCATACTTACTGTTACTTGCCATAAAGTTGTCACCACAGTTACACATTGACATTGTCTGTGATGCAAATGCTGCCCACTTAATATGGCACATTTATGCAGTGCGCAGCGTGGGCAGCTATATGAGAAGAGGCTAAAGGAATTCTGAGAAAGGCTTCAGAATAAAAATCCTGGCTCTGCTAAGAACAGCACTTCCCTGCCAGGTAGGTACAAGACACACACACACACACACACACACACACACACACTGACATTAGTTTCTGTCTTCTCTGTTGTCAGAGCTTTCAGTACTCACTGCATGAAAAGAGAATTTTGATACTTGAGTTACAAATTTTCCTAATAGGGTACTCTTGAGTGGAGAATCACCTCAGGTTTTGATGGGCTCCACTGAAAATGACTGTTCCTTTCTTATGTTTTTGCTATTGGTATTGTCCTTTTTTAGGGGTATTGCTCTGAGTGCTTACCAAGGCAGGAAGACTTGTCATTATTCATCCCAGCTTGCCACCATCTCTTTTTGATTAATAAAAGTGAGGTTTAACACATGAATTTTTGATAAATATCCATCTTAAAATACTGAAATTCAGGCACCCATCAGTGAGGCAAACTCTTCTTTTGTCATCCATGGACTAGCACATGTTACCCTGAGGGGTGGCCTTGTGTGGTAGCTTCAGCTCTGGAATAAGGTCCCTGGAGACTAGAAATTGGGAAGTAGCTTGTCTATCCTGGCTTCCCCTGCAGAAGGCATTCCGGGCGTTAGGCCCTCAGTGTGTTATTACAGACTCACTGGCCTCGCTAATCCTTACTTTTCAGAGCTCTCACTACTGGGCACTGGCATTGACTTGATTTCTTCCAGTCGGACTCTCATCTCTTTCGATAGGAAATTTCTTGAATCCTTCACCACTTCTGTGAGCTTCCTTTCAGCCCGTATTTGTTGTTGTTGTTTTTTTTAAGATTTAATTTATTTGACAGAGAGATAGCAAGAGCAGGAACACAAGCAGGGGGAGTGGGAGAGGGAGAAGCAAGCTTCCAGCAGAGCAGGGAGCCCGATGCGGGGCTTGATCCCAGGACCCTGGGATTATGACCTGAGCTGAAGGCAGACACTTAATGACTGAGCCACCCAGGTGCCCCGCAGCCCGTATTTGGCTTGGCTTCCTCACTGTCTGGCCTTAGAAAATGCTGGGCTAGTTTAAGTTTAATATAGGAGCCCTCAATTAATTTCCAAAAGCAGAGACCTCACCTTAAAATATCTTTATGATCTGATGCCACTGAAAACAAATACGTTTTTTCCCATCCCACCCTCTTTCTCCTTCTGCATCCCTGATCTTCCATGTCCTCCTCACTCATCCCTGTCCTCCATGCCCTCTTCCCTCTCATCTCCCATCCTCCATGCCCTTCACCCCCCTCATCCCTGTCCTCCATGCCCTCTGCCCCCTCATCCCTGTCCTCCATGTCCTTCACCCCACTCATCCTCATCCACCATGCACTCTACCCCCCCTCATCCTCATCCTCCATGCCCTCTACCACTCATCCCTATCCTCCATGCCCTTCACCCCCCTCATCCCCATCCTCCTTGCCCTCCGCCCTCCTCTCTGTCCTCCATGCCCTCCTTCTCCAGTCCCAACCTCCATGCCCTCTCCATTCATTAGGTAGGATCACATCACCTGTTACATCTCTGTTAGAGGTCATTTTAAGGATGACAGTGATAATAAATTGTTATTTCCAAAGGTTTATAGAAGTACTGAGTCTGGTACAAACACTGTGGAAAACGATCGATAATTCAGGACAACATGAACCAGTGCTGCAGGCAGAACAAGTACTTAGCACTCACCGTCTTCCGAGTGATGACGGTAGTATCTAGCTCTGCCTTCCTGGAGAGAGCCCCTGGGCTTCCGGGGACAGGCTAGCAGTGAGGCGGCTTACTCCAGCCCCAGATGGGGATGCCTGGAGGAGGGCCAGAATTCATGGATTTTAGACTCTTATCTTCATGCCTGAAGTAGTTCCTGATCACCTGTTCTGAAGAACAAGAACAATGCTTTGATGGGTAATCATTTGAGGTTTCATAACTAAAGAAGCCATTTGTCCAAAATGTAGTTAAAGAAGAGACAAGTATTTATTTAAAACAAATAGTTTCTTTTTCTCAGAAGAATGCCAGTGGTTGAGGTGGGGATAGAGTTTAAAGAAGATATTAGCCCAGAACATGTGAACCAAAGCAATTTCCTCTAAAGTGCAATTGGCTGTAGTGTTAATCTCTATGTCCATAGTCAAGGAAATTACCATTATAGTTTTCACATGTGAGGGAAGTCAGAAGTGCCTTGTTTACATTACTGCCATTTATAAAACATTTAAAACAGCTATTCTGCTGAATAAACATTCAAGAGTCTGAAGGATAAGCATATCACTTAAACTTCTTAAGACTAAACTTTCCAAACCATTTCCTGCCAGAGGGACCCAACAGTAAAATTGCAAACTCTGTGCCCCAAGATGAGATAGGCCGAATTAGATTAAGCAGCTTACTGTTGACATGTCTATTGATCTGGGTTCAGTGCAGTTTCCTGTCTCTGCCAGCAGTCAGATTGCTGTATACAATAACACAGTGGCCTGGTTTATGTGAAATTGGGGACTCCAAGCATCAATTACTCCAGGAAGGCAGTGGCACTGGGAGATAAGGTTAAGCTGCTTGCAGTGTTTAAGACTGCTAAAATCCAAGCAACATATTTGCTGTCTAAAATGTTGCTTATAAATTTGACAGTGTTCCACTTACAAAATTTCCAAAAAGATCATCCAGTGTTATTCTCTGCAGGTAGTAGTACAAATAGCATTATGAATGCTTATTGTTAAAGCAGTGTAACCCACTTGCTCAATTTCATGCATGGTTCCTAAATATCTGCGTAAAGATATTGGATTGGGTGGCAGGAGGTCAAGAATGGTGTGGAGCCATCTTAGACCATCAGCTGGGCCCAAATGAGAGAATGTAAATAATGTAAGAAATAAATGTCAGCTATTTGACTTGGATATTTTGTTTGCTTTTTTTCTGGGACCAATTGAATAGATTTAGTCAACTAACTTCCTATATTTCTAATACCCACTCATGTTTTTAGAGAGCACTTACTTTCCTAATACTAAAAACTACAATGAAAACCACAGATGTCATCACCCAGTGATAAGTATTTTGCTTTTGGATACATGTATTAAAGGTATTATTTTAAAATGTGTGTCTCGGAGCGCCTGGGTGGTGCGGCCGGTTGGGCATCCAACTCTTGGTTTCCACTCGAACCGTGATCTCAGGGTGGTCAGATCAGCCCCACACTGGGCTCAGCACATGCTCAGCATGGAGTCTGCTTGAGATTCTCTCTCCCTCTCCCTCTGCCCCTCTCATTCATGCTCTCTCTCTCTCTCTCTCTCACTTTCTCAAATAAATAAATCTTTAAAAAAATAAAATAAAATGTTTTCCCCTCCCCCCACCATACACAACATGCACACATTACTGAGCATTCATCCATTTCTGAATATAATTTATTTTTATTTTCTTTCTTTATTCTTCTTGGTTAAAAGAAGCATCACTTTCCTTAGAAGATTCTTACCTCTTACCTTGCTTCAAACATTATAGAAAGGACAGAAGATGAGCCTATGTTTACATACTTCTGTAGAGAATAACAGAAACGCATTTTTTCATCCATGGAGGTGGGAATCTTGAAAAATTCTTGATGGGTCAGCTCTTTAGGTCTGTTCATACAAGTTGTTAAGTTTCATACCTAACATATAACTCCCTATTCTTATAAGAGATGTTCAGAGAGCAAATTCCATGCTTTCTGGTGAGACATATATGCTATGAATTGAATGAAAGGGTAAATTTTTGAAAGTGACATTTCAGCTTGCCTATCATGACATTTTATGTATTTTTCAATACACATTTATCCCAGAAATATCTCCCTTACTTTATTACAGGTAGAAACAGAGTTTCCTATAAAATGTAGGAAATCCCTTCAATACAGTCCTGATGAAAACCAGACTTGGAAATTTGAGAAGTCAGGGCACATTTGACTAATTTAATTTATTTTCCAGGTTCACCTCCTGAGATTGGCACTGTCCTCAATAAGGGTTTGCAACATTTACACCGTTCTTTCCCATTTTATATCTTCCAAGAGTGATACAAAATGAATGTATTTAAAATGTATTTAGCATTTATTGGCATAGTTTTAGGTTTTATCTTTTAATGAGATTTTAATTGGCTTTATTGCAGGACTTATGCAAGGTGCCTGGAATGCCAATAGGCGAGAGGGACCTAATAAGTAAAATGGGCCATTACAATTAATATTAGCTAATATGACATCTGTTAGCAAAGCTAGTGGCTTAACTTCCTGACTGGGTCTGATACTTAAAGGAAATCAGGCCTGATCATTTTAAGTTTTTCAAGTCGCCTAGACTCTTGGAAATGCTGAAAACTCATGGCATAGTCTTCCTTTATTGGAAAGTCCTGGTTTTGTAAAGGTTTTCATTATCTTCAAAATACCGCTTTCTGATACTAGACTTCTTCTGAAAAGAGTTGTTGAAGGCCCCTCCATATAGGATACTTTTAGGCATTCATTATATGACGGACAGTATAAGCCACCACAGTCTTTTCCCCATTCATATAGTGGTGGTAGCAACTAGAAAGAAGGGTAAGCGGGAGACTCATGTGTTGCTCTCTCCTGTGCGCAGAATAGACATGCCCGATCCGGATTGCATGAGACTGCAGATGTCTCTGTGGTCAGTTTCCCTTGTCACTGGTGATGTCAAAGGAAGAATTACCAAATTTTTTCATAAGAATTGCATGTATAGCCACATTAATAATGGCAGTGACTTTATTATGCTTCTCTGAAATCACAAACACCCACCCGCTCCCAATCTGTGGACCCTGAAGAGCTATAAATTAAGGCACACCACTTAATCAAAAGAGTCTATGTATAAACATCAGCATGAAAAGCTACCCTGTAAAAAAATGAAAAGGACCTGGAAAATGTGGATCAGAAAAGTCCGTGGTTTCTCATCATCAAATGAAACAGCCCTAGAATGTGGGGTTACACCGGCCACTGCGCTTCTCGCCCTCTGGCCTACCTGGGTGCTCGTACCTTGCCCTCATCCCTGTTATTTACATAACCATCTTCTCTCTACTCCAGGGTGGTGAATTCTTGGAGGACCTCAGTACATCCGCCACAGAACCAAACCAAACAGGAGGCCGTACACTTAGAATCCTCAGTAAACATTTACGTAATCATGGACTTGAATCAAGTTAGGCCAAGACGTTTTCTCGGTCTGGGTGGAATGTGGGGAGTGAGGAGAGAGTGAAGGTTGGCTTCATCTCCCAGAAGACCTAGGGGGAGGGGAGCACATTGTAAAGGCCTAAGGTAGTGTGACGAGCGTAAGAGAAGCCATTGAAGTTTGAGGTTGATTTAATTAAGGGTGGACTAGAAGAGGAAAGACATTGGAGATGAAAGGGCTTTCATGATTCTTGTGAACCTGAGGGTTGGTAGAAGCGTTGCTGATGGTAAGACATCTGTCTGTTTCCCGGACTCTTCTAAGAGCTTCCGAATGGTTTTAGTCACGAGTTTCTCCTCTCCTGTCGAACCTCGGTATGGTCACACTCCTGATTCATGAACAGCCTTTCTTAGCCCGTTAGCTAAAGGATTGTTATCCAGACATCGTAAATTCTTACAGTGAATGTGGTGCTCTCACCCCCCCTGCTGCAGCCTCTCCCCTAGCACCCCTGCAAACTCTCCCACCGACATCCCATGGTTCCCTATTCCGTGAGGGGCTAAAAAGGACATACAAGGCATGTCTTGGTCTTGTCTGCCTTCTGTTTTTAACATTTTATGGTTTTACGTTGGGAGTTATTTCCCTGTCTAAGTGAGGTTTGTTTCTGAATATCTTTGTAGTCCTCACAGCCTAGCAGAGTATTCTCAGTTCTAAATGATGGCAACAAAGCTGGAAAAAAGAAAGCAGAAAACAAAATCGTGATGCTAATTTGGGCTAAAAGAGATCGCCATGAGGGGTCAGGCTAGAACAGTGTAAAAGATGGTCACCCCATTGATCGCCAGGGTTGATTCGGCTGATCTGGCTGGCTAGGCAGGTTTCCCCTTACTCCCTCACCGCTCCATGTGTGTCCCTCCCGAAGCTGCGCGCTTGGTCGAAGAGGACGACCTTCCCCGATAGAGGAGGACTGTTCTTCGGTCAAGGGTATACGAGTAGCTGCGCTCCCCTGCTAGGACCCCCAAACGAGCTCTCAAGATGGAAGGCGGCTTGGGGTAGGGTTGACAGCCACAAGATCCAGAAGAATGGGCTGAGATAACGGACTTCAAAGTCTGGCATGAGTTTATTGAGATATTTTTAAAATGTCTATTGGTGAAGTTGTGGAGATGTCGGGAAATAAAAGTATGGGGGTGGAATAATAATTATGAGTGTCAGGTTTCCCAGTATGGCTTAACTGATAGTATCATAAATTCAGCTAGGATGATAGTGATTTGAGCACACTTAAGTAGTCCTAAGAACAGGAGGAATGGGCAGAAATATAGATGGGAGCAAAATACAGAGCAAAAATATGTGGGAGCAAAAAAGAAAGACAGTCGAAGGCACTGGCAGATTCTAAATAAATAGCATGCTACATGATATACCACAAAGTGGCCTTTCCCCTTGATGGAAAGGAGGAAATGCAGTGTTCTCTGCTCTTTTTTCTTATTTCTGTCTCTTTTTTTTTTTGCTTTGCCATTGTCTTCCCTCCTGTCTGCTTAACGTTCCCTCCCCAGATTCTGAGCATTTCTGAGTGTACAGTCATTTCCCAATATCATGACTATGAACTTTAAGAGGAAACGCACACTCTGCAGGAGATGTCTGGGCAGGGAGGAAAGGGCCTGCCCACACTTTGGGGTCAGATGGTCCAGACTGGGCCTAAATCTTTACTCAGCCACTTCCTGTCTTTAGGACCCTAGACATGTTTCCATGTCTATCAGTTGGGGGCAATTACACTGACCTCACAGAAATATAAGAATTAAGGGTCAAGGGAAGGGAAGGAACATTTATCGGTATTTATAATGTGCCAGTTATAGGCCAAAGGCCGAAGGGCTGTGTATGCATTCTCAATTCTCACGACAACCCAGTGAAGTAGGCCAGAGTAAATGAGATAACACACATAAAGACCTTGGTACAGCAAGTAGGAAACAATGCATTGTCACCTTCTCCTAGAACTGGGGAGAGTGGGATCACAACAGGGTAAGGCACCATACCCCTTACCACCACACTGTGTTGAAAAATTAAGTCAAAAAGAAATTGTTTCTGAATGGCATTGTGGGATGAATTGTAGTTTTCTTAGGGATCAGATGGTTGAGATCATCCCGGACCACCGCATGTCCTGGGAAATGAGTCCAGGCTGTGGCCGTAATGGCAATGAGGTACGGGCACAGAGGTGAGGTCACGCCTGTGTCACAGTAACAGCATCTTTTCAGGTAGCAAGTTTGTGATCATTCGTATCTATTATGTCAGCCGAGAGAGAACAGTAAATTATTTCCATTTTGTACCACCGGGTATAGCTTCCCTCCTTGTATATACAACTTGAGCTGTTCCAGATGCTATAAAAACCACAGGCTTCAATGCCTAGGTGTCCTACAAGAAATCTCTCCATCGCCACTGGTCTTATCGAATGCCTCATCCAACATTTACATGCAGAATAGGTGGGGCATTCTACCCCTGAACGAACAGTTCTGATTTATGTTAACGTGTCACTGAGGAATCAAACCACAGCCTTGATGAACAGAAGAAAGAAATAAAACCCCAATACAGATGACCCTTGAACAACACAGTTTGAACTGTATAGATCCATTTATACATGGGGTTTTTTTTTGATACACTACTATAAATGTATTTTCCTTAGGATATTCTTAATAACATTTTGTTTTCTCTAGCTTGCTTTATTGTAAGAATACAGTATATCATACATACAACATACAAAATGTGTGTTAGTTGACTGTTTATGTTATCAGTAAGGCTTCTGGTCAATAGTAGGCTATTAGTAGTTAAGATTTGGGGTACTCAGAAGTTATATACAGATTTTCAACCACACAGGGTCAGCCCCTAACCCCACATTGTTTAAGGGTCAACTCTACTGGTATTCCTCCAATTTCTCTTCTCTCTCCTACCCACAAGACACACACACACACACACATGCATACAACATGCACACACATGTGCACCGCATATGGGCACGCACACGCACAACCCATATTTACACTTATTGTGGCAACAGAGGAAGTATGGGAGCTATTTTCTTATGTTATATGTTGGGAAATCCTTAGTCCTGGCCTTGCCTTGAGCACATACCACAAAAAAGACAATACCGTGCAGATGCTCACAGTTTGACAAATTCTAAAAAAATCTTCCTATCCTTGCAATATGTAGATAATTTTAGAAAGATATATGTTAAAAATTAAATGAATCTGATCTCCACTAAGTAGGATTTTTAGCAACTGAAGGTGAAGTTGATAAACTTCATGATAAACTGGGTGCCTGTCTGGGATTTCTGGCCATAAATATCTTACCTGATCCAGTTCCATCATTACAACTTTGTGATAAAAATTACCATGGTAATGATAACTAATAGTAGCTAACATTTTATTAAGTGCTTTCTCTTGTAAGAATTTGCGTACATTTCCTCCTTTAGTTTTCACAGCATCCCCATGAAGTGGGCACTTTTTTGGGAAACCACTTTGCAGTACACAGAGTTTACCGAGACTGAGGAGTGACTCAGCCAAGCTCCCAGAGCTACTAAGTTAGCATTGGAACCCGTGTCTCTCTGACTCCAGTGTCTTTGTTCGTGGTTGAGAAAACTGAGTTGAGAAGTATTTTCCCTATTTATAAAAGATGTTAAATTTTGACTCTCAGGGTAGTTCCTCCCCAATTAGTATTTAACATTCATCTTAATATTATTTCACAAAGAACAGAATCCACGATGCTTTGCTCCTCAGAACGCTTCCTTGCCCAAGCTCAGACACTGGCACTGATAATGCTTCTGTGTGATTTTACCCCTCTTTCATTTCTAGAATATTTAATAGCGTGATATTAAGAGAGGTAATATTGAATTCTCTGGGCTCCTGATAACCAAATAATCGTCCAACTAAATATTCTGCTAGACTTCTTGATGAGAAGAGGTTTCCTGTGAAATGAAGTTTGTTTCTCATTAAAACAACCAGTGCATTCATATATTATTTGTCTCTTGACCCAAGAAACGGAGTTTAAAGGAATCAGGGATTCTTAGGTTACTGAAGTGGAAAGAAAATCCGAAGTCATTTTTCCTCCCCACTAGTTAATTTTAAGTGACAGGATTAAGGTTTGTTTTCCTTTTTTTGTTTTGTTTTTGTTTTTGATCAAAATATGTAAAAATTTAGTGTGCCTTAAATAAAGTGGTGGTTATCCTCATATAATATTACCTTTCTCCTTTAGCCAAAATATTCATATATATATCAGGCTAGTACATTTCTGGAAGTTTAAGGAGCTTGAGATATTTAAGTTCTTGGAGAAGTTCTCACAGGTCTGTTTTTTAAAGCGGTTTCAAACGTTCAGTATTCGCTGAAAAATGGTGGAATCCCTTTACAATTTTTAGGATCTCAAAACCTATGACTGTCACCACTGGAAAGGCACTCCGGGAGCGGGACGGAGCCGCGCGGGTAGCTGCGGAGTGGCCGGGGTTCTGCCGGCCTTCGGCTGCGGAGGTCTGTGCGTGAAGCTCTGAGTGTGGCCGCTGATGAAGCCCCGTGTGGCTGGGGACATAGCTCCCGCTTGCGGCTCTGCTGCCTCCAGGGAGGAGGATTAGGGAAGCAGCGTGCCACGCATCACACATCGCGCCTTCCCCGTTATCTTTAACCCTGTGCGCAATGAGGCTCACAAGAAATTGGCTATAGACACGCCTGCGCCACGAGGTGTGATCGATTAGTAAACAGCCTCGTTAAAAATGTATTTAAGGGCCTTGGCATCCCCCAGGGGTGGTGTTGGCAAGGTTTCTGAAGAGAGAAGACAGAGGGCTGTCATTAGTAATATTAGATGAGAACTCACTAATATTACCGTTCTCATCTTGAGCAACCGAATAAATCGTCACGCAAAACCTGTGTGATTCCGTTCGGCGTTCCACATGGGGGCCACCTGCAGGCAATCTTCACTTACGCGTCATCCTTATTGTCAGTTACTTTTCTTTGCTAAAACACTTCTTTAATGAATGCTATTATTTGCACTTTGGAGAATGGCTTATTATTCCTGGTTTGACTTGTGTCCGTGACAGAGATGGAATTTTTAAAAAAATGATACATAAAAGAGAAAAAGTAAATCTTATGTTCATGGCTGTGTGTCTCTAAAAAATGCAATTCTGCTGACTTATAGCTAAAAGCAGCTCATTAATTAGCAAAAGTACTTACAATTATTTCACACTATAGGGAATATTTAAGCATTGAAAAATTGGAGATGTTCTTTGCATGAGAATCCCAGGCATATTTTGTCCAGAGAGAGCTCATTACTTTTTTTCTCTCTTATAAAAAGTTAGGTCATTGCCTCTTTTGACATAAAACTTCTACTTTCTGAAAAAGGATGGGAGGCACATGTTCTTCTTTTTTTTTTAATCAGCCATTCAGACTTTTCTAATAAAGCTTCACTGTCCACTTCAAATCAGCTTAAGAACTAGAATTATACGGGTTACTTTTATTTCAAGTTGGGATTGAGAAATTTAAAGTGAAACCCGTTTGATAAATATCAGTTGAGAATTCCCATAAGGTTTAGTGTGTGTTTTGGGGGATTTGGGGGAAAAAAAAAAAAGGAAAATCATCTTTTCTTGGTAAAAGAAAGGTGGGATGTGCATTTAACCCTTCAGTGACCGTAGGCCTTATTTGTGTAACTAGCTTTGTCCTGAGTAAGTGAAACTCAATCCATGGTGTTCCAGCAGCAGTGACCTCTGACATTGCCTCTGAGGGCCCCGGGGGCCGGGGGGGGGGGGGGGGGGGGGGGGCGGGGGAGGTAATTGTTCTCCACCCACTTTGGAAATGCTTTCACCAGGGACCCCATGGCTGGACTTTCACTTTTGCTACCCACTGATTTGTTTACATTAAATTAGCCTGCAGGACATCAGCTACATCCAGCAATTAGCATTAGGTTGCTTATTGAAAAACACTTGCTTCTGTGCTTATTTTTATGTATGACTTTTTTTTTTTAACCCAAGAGTTGCAAAACAACCATTTGAATGGGAGGTAATCAGAAGACTGAATCTTAATAAATGATGAATCTCTCTGTAAGATAAAGAGAGAATATATTTTAGGAGCAAATTGCAGGTATAAGATTAATAACTCTTGTTTACCCAGTTAAAGTATAAACAGAGAGGCATCATCTGCCCGGACTGACCAAGTACAGATTAGCATACCTGCAGGCAGGCACACACATGACAGGTGGTGGCTTAATGCTGGGCACACAGGGAGTGACATCTGGATGTCTGTTGCGTGATGCAACTCGTGGAGTCCGGTATTAAGCCTTTTGAATTATAGGGCGGTACCACTGTTTTTTCTGACTATAATTCAGGAGAACTTCCTCCAGAAACATACAAATGGGACAAGGCCTGGATCCTATAGGAGCCTGACAAATCTCAACAGCACAAGGAGGGGCATAAAGGGCCTTAGGGGCTCACTCAAGGCTAAGGTAATCTATTTCCTATTTCCTGACAGTGCTGGGTTTGCTGGAACACTGTCATGGTGGCCCTGACGGTGAGATCTCTCATTCTCATTTCATAACCTGGCGCACTACAGATCGGGGCTTCGTAGCCAGTGGGGATGGGGCTCCTGCCCAGCCAGCTCGCTGTTCTTTTTACTTGCTGTCTCTGCGCCATTGTATCTGGCACAGTGCTTGCTCCTTGTCACCCAGCAGCCTGCTTCTGGACCCTCCCTCCCTCCTTCTCTCTCACACGGGAATGAAGTAAGAGTTAAGAGTCCAGGGAGGTATATATGTGACTGACTGTCCTTGTATACATGAGCAAAAGTGTGCCACCTCCATCCCACCCTGTCCACCGCCCCCACCCTCACATTGGTCCTCAGCCATCACCCCCTGGGGTTTGGTGACAGCAACCCTCAGATGCCCAGCCCAGGGGGTGGGGGGACTCTCTCCAAAGCACACACCACAGTGTGCCGCCTCCTCCCACTCGAGATACCCACAGCAGAAACAAACCAGAGAATCCTCGGGACCTGTTGCATTTCCTGGGCCCCAGGTGAGGTTGAAAAGGTGAGGAGCCTGAGGAACAGCATCAGGAGGTGAGTCCTTGCATTTCTTCAAGGCCTGGTCTCTGTTTCCTTCCTTGACCCCACTTTCACCTTCTCTCTCACCGTGCCCTGTTTTCCTGCCCTCTCACCCTACTTCCTCAGGGCTTGGTATCCTTCGCCCAAGTCCAAGCCCGTTTGCCTGTCTTTGTGTCTGTCACCTCACCAGAGGCATATGTGATTACAGTTCATGGATTTGCTTTTGAAAATGGATCAAGAGAATAGAGTTGGAAGAAGATATTTAAAAAAAAATTTTAAACACTGCAAAAGGATTTGAATACTTTGTTAATTTCTTTTCTAATACATGGAAGAGTTTTTCCTCATACACCTAGGCAGTGTAGCATTTTAAGAGAGTTTAGGTCAGCATAGGAGTATTTTTAAATTGAGTTCAGATATCAGTATAACAGACTAAGTATAGTCAGATAAGGCAAGTTCAACAAGCAGGTGTTAAAGACCTCAGCTCCTGCTGATTCTCACCTGAAAGTTCCAATGACTCCAGCATCAGATGTCTCCTCGTTGAGAAATACAAAATCAAAGATTTTTTCCATTGTTAAATATATAACACATCTAACTGATTTCACTGGAGGCCTGAGGCTGCTGTTGACGAAATGTGCTTATGATGCAAACGTCTAGGTATGTTGTTTTTCTTTTTTCTTTTTTGTTTTTGTTTTTTTTTTTTGTTTTTTTTTTTTTTGAGATTATTGTCCCCAGACTCAAATTATGCCTTACATTTGTCATAATGATGCTGGTACAATTGTTTTGCTTAATTATGGTTGACTGTCTAAAGCTACCTTTCCCTTGAGTCATTGAAAGTTTTATTTTGATATGATTATAAAAATTAATATGCTTGTAATTAGATACAAGAGAAGCAAATACAAAGTTTACTAAACAGACAATTGTTCTACTTATGAAGAAAAATCTTATGCTGGCTAATGTCCACATCAAAAAAGGTAATTGGAAAATTAATTCAGATTCTCTCTAACGTTCATTGAAGAGGTGACATGTTCCCATCATTGAAATCAATACTATCAATAAATTTAATATGTTTTGCTTTCCACTTGCCTTCCATTTTCTAAGTGAGATCTAGGCTTAGTCAATACATTCACTATTCAGAAACCTCTAATCAAAGGATGGAATAGAACTTCAATTCATGAGTATTCTAACTATGATCCACCTGCCACTGACTTTAATCAAAACATGAGAGGCATCCTTAACTCATTCAAAACATTCTTCAAAATAGATCAGGCATCTCCTAAACTTCTCTTGCATAGGAACACAACACTTTCACACCGTCCCTATTTAATAACTTGGTTGTATTTTCTACTATAGCAAACCCAGCCATTGATCTATAGCAGAACTCAAGTGTGTGGTCGGTGGGCAGTGATTTCTCGGACTCTGGGCATACTTGCTTCACACCGAAGTGTTTTGCTGTTCTCTTTCTTGGTAGAGGCAGCAAGAAACAGAGCTCTGTTTTGCATTATACCCACCCCAAAAATGACCTTCAAAATTAAACTGTCATGATGTCTTAGCACATGCAGAGGGAGAAACTGGAGATGTGTACCCTGGAGCTGACACTGGCAGCAGGGACGGGGTAGGGAGAAGGTGACACTAGCAAAAGGTGGCCGTGCCCACTGGGTTGTATTCAAACGCAGACCTCGGTGGATTCAAGCTCTGGACCCTCAGAATGCCAGACATGCCCAACTCCTGCCAGCTCAGATGGCCATTGTCACTGAGCGGATTTACTAATTTTATTTTTTCTGGATCTAAGCCACTTGTCTTTCGTATGTGAATAACAATAAGAGAGAGAGAGATCCATGTATCGTGCCTTAAATATTACCGGGAAAGTAACATAATAAACACATATTTAGATCTATTTTCCTTTTTTCCTCTGCTGTGAAATTGAGGATAGACTCATAAAAAGAATGGATTCTACCATGTGATTTGATCGTATCACTGCATATAAAGAATGCCACTGTATGCAAAAGCATCACTTGAAATAAAAGGAACAGGAGGTTTGTCTTACTGAGTTTTCAGATATATCGGGAAGTGTTTTGGTCACTGGCCCTAGTTCTGGATCTGCTGTGTGAAGTCCTTTAGCTTCTCTGTACCTCTGTTTTATGTTTCATGTATACAATGCGATGTTTGGACAAGAAGTGATGCTTTCTTTTTCCAAAGAGTGGATATCAAGCTTAGTAAGCTCTTCACACCTCTCATCTGTAAGATGGAGAAAGGATGTGTAACGAATATGCTTGAAAAGTCTTTAAAATATTATAGAAGATCTCTGATCCTTCTCTCCAAACACAGTGATGTTCTGGGGCAGGGATCCTGTCCTTCAGCTTTGTCTCCCTAGTACCCAGCATACTTTAAGTAAGCACTCAGCACTCAGTTGCTAAATGAAACCCCACTGCTTCCCCTTTGGTTTTTAGGGTGTTGAAAGCTCTGTATTCTGATTGTGGGATACTTACATGAGTCTCTTAATATAGTAAATTTCATTCTTTAAAAATTCATTCATTTTATTTATTTATTTTTTCAAGTAGGCTCCACACCCAGCGTGGAGCCCAACACAGGACTTAAACTCACAACCCCGAGACCTGAGCTGAGATCAAAAGTCAGACACTTAACCAACTGAGCCACCAGGCGCCCCTAATTCATTATTCATTTTATTTTTAAATCCATTTTTGATGTATTAAAATGCATTTTACTTTTAAAATTAGTTTTTAAATTAATTCATTTGATTTTTAAATCATTTTTAAAATTTATCCTATTTTTATTTTTAATTCATTTTACTTTTTAATTTTATTTTTGTTTTAATCTCTTGGTATATTAAAATTCATTTCATTTTTTAATGACAGAATTGACATTTTTTGGTATATGACTCTATGGATTTTAACACACAGAGCCTACAAAAACTCAATTTTACTCTATGTTGATTTAAAATTTCAAAAAAAAAAAAAACCTTTCATTTTGAAAGAGTCACTTGTCAGCACTCTGAAGAGATGAACCAGCAGCTGGAATTTTTCTCTCCAAAATATCTTAGCCCTCTTAATAGAAGTGACTTTTCCTTTCTTTCTAATCTACAATTATATTTCTCTTTGGTCTTCTAATAATTTATTTAAATAAACTTTTATGTATTCTGAGATAAGGATCTTCCTCTGTTATAAAATATTGTTTTTAAGTAATGAGAGAATACCTGTTTTCTTCCAAGAAGGTTCTCACAGTGGAAGTAAGATTTATCCGCACTTCCTGAGAAGCAGCTGTGAGCAAGGATATTAGTGAGTTGCACTCCCGTAGTACAGTGTGCACCGAGCGCTGCTAGCTGCTAACGCAGGGCACTTTACATCATCCTTCAAACTCCCTCAGTGTGCCTGAGTGTATATCCTTCTTCGACGTGAGAAATAAGAGAGTTGGGGCAGTTGCCCAGTCCATGAGGACAGAGATGGGGCTCTATCTCCGAATCCAACACCATTCCCATTCCAGGCTGCCTCCCTGGGAATAGATACCGTTTATAAAGATGATGTGGCAGGTGTGTGTGTGTGTGTGTGTGTGTGTGTGCGTGCACACATGGGCACGCACACACGTACTGGAGGGAGGGAGAGGGGAGATTTGCCAAGAAGCTGCCAAAGAGTTTGTTCCACGTCTACCCTGTTTATGAAACAGCAGAGGCTGGTGCAGGCACAACCAGCCTCATCTAGATGCTTGTGTTGACCACGGCAGCCAGCTGAAAAACCATCTGCTATTGTACCCTGGTGTCCGCATGTGAGCTTTTGTTCTAGAAGGCAGCAGTAGCCCTAGTGTGGAAAGAGCCAGTAGCCAAGTGACCGGTGCTTTGTCCCCTCCTTCCTGTCGTCACGATTTGCTATCTCTTGATGCTCAGTCCCAGCTAGCCCCGGTTCTTTCTTGTACATCGAGCCGAGCAGTTGGACCAGCACTGATGCGCTATTGATACCTTCTCAGAATTCAGTAACTTCTAAGCCATGTGATGGATGGGCCAGAGGGCTGGGAAGAGTTTCCTTTTTCTGATACAGACTAAAACTCAACTAGAGATGAACACAGGCGGATTGATCCCGTGTGTTGCCACCAATGAGTTTCCCGACACCTTTCTTCCCTCTTGTGAGGTTTTAACTCCCTCAGTGTCTGTCAGAAGCTCCACATCAGCAGCCATGCTCCTCCAACCTCCTCTCCCAATCAGCAAAGAGCATCCGTCCCTAAAGAAACTGTCTGCGGGAAATGTATGCTTTCCTCTTCTCTTGTTAGGAGGACGTGGGAGTCAGTGCTCAAGGGGTGACGTTGGGCCGGTTCCTTAAGCTCTCTAAGCTGTGCTTCTGTGAAGGAAGAATCGCGGTGCTCCCTGTCTCGTGGGCTTGGGGGACCAAGTGAGACGAGGAACATAAGCTGATTAACAAAGCTGGAGGTCAATAAGCTACCATTATCATCACTATTTATAACAAAGGTCTACACGACCAGAGCCTCAAGGATAGTTCATATACAAAATTCTGCTTTTTTGAGCAGGTCTTTACTTAGCGATCCCGTTCCCTGGCTGTCTCGATTATTTCTTTGCCTCAGCAAAATTCAGGATATACATGTCATCTCCTGGGACCACTGGACCATTTTTCATGGATATAATATTTTACTTTTTGTTGGGCTGTGCAGTTGCTACTCACATTTGATGAATCATCTTTGGTAAGGAACCTGGGAGGATGTCAGGTAGAACTAGGTTGTGTCTTAGAGCTCACACCTTTCTTTTGGCCCGGCTGATTCTCCTGATTAGTCACTCAGAAGAGAAAGGCTGCACCTTCTGTTTTTGAAAGTGGGAGTGAGGTGCTGTTGCTCTGTACGCCTGGTAAGGAAGGTGAATTTTTCATCCTCTGATTGCTTTATTCTGCTCATGTTGGTTGTTATTCAGGTTTCCCCAACACAACAGGCCAGCATTCGCAGACAGGTAACTGGAGTTAGGGGTGCCCTCAGTGGCTGTGAAGCAGAGCAAAGCTCCCTGGTCACCCACTTGAAACCATGACTTTGGCCTCGTTCACTGGGCTCTGTCTGTGCTAACCAGCCACAGGGGCGTGTCAGCTTAGAGCATCTGTTATTGCCTTGTGGTCCTCACAGCAGCACTTTTCTCTCCAGTTTTGCATGTGGTTGCTCTGTGGCATCTCCAGGCTGAGGCCAGTCTTTACTAAAACAGCCCCCCAACACATAGAGCAGGGTGACAGGGATATTAGGATGAGTTCATAGCTATCAAGTCACCGCCCAGGTAAATTCAAAGCCTGGGATTTAATCTGGCAATTTGCCTTTCCCTTCGTATTTGCCTATTTTATGACACCTTTTGAGGGAATTAACTGTTTTTGACAATTTTGTAATCTATAAAAGAATACCAGGGTGCACTTGTCATTCAGTTGACTGTCATAAAGCAAAATAACAGCCAGTGAAAATGTTCTACCAAAATAGAATAATTCTATTTTTTAAATAATAAAAGGAATAGTGTTTGTTATAAAAATTCGAAACGCAGAAAAACATAAAGAAAAAAATAAAGATGATGCCATATTCTATCAAGATCCTTCTGGGGCAGGCCTTCCAGATATCCCTTTGTGTGTATATGCACATGCCAACCAGTGATTTCAAATGGGCATTCTTCTAGATTTTTAATTAATTTTAGTAAAAAAATCAGTATCCAGGTGGAACCTATTTAAATATGATAAATCTTTTGCTAATTGAATGTTGACTATAAGAAAAAAAGACCAAACACATTAAAATCATAATTGTCAGGATTACTAGTGATTTTTATCTTCTTCTGTTTATTATCTGAATTCATTAGGGTTCTTTGATAATCAAAAAATAAAGTGATCTTAAAATTTAATTGGCCAGAAATTATGCTTATAGAATGTTTTCACAATTTTAATTATTGCATCATCTTCTAAAAACTTGCCATCATTATTAATGTGGAGAGCTGTAATGTGGACATCAAGGTCCAAGAGCATTTCTCATCCATCTCATTACATAATAACAAATTCACATTCTTTTTTTTTTTTTTGAGAGAGAGAGCACACACGAATGAACGGGGTGTGGGAGGTGGGGGGAGGGGCAGAGGCAGAGGGAGAAAGAGAATCTCAAGCAGGCTCCATGCCCAGTGCTGAGCCCGACGCGGCGCTCAATCTCACGACCCTGAGATCATGACTTGAACCGAAATCAAGAGTCAGATGTTTAACCAGCTGAGCCACCCAGGTGCCCCCACATTCACATTCTGCTGTAGTAGGAACTAAGGTTACACTTAAACTATGGGGGAGAATTCAAGCAAATAACTGGATAATTTATGTTAAAAATAAAATACTTTGATGTGTTAACCTGGAGTCCTGAGTTTGCTGTTCCCTCAGTAAGCACCTGGTCTAAGTAAGAGAGAAGGGCTAGAGCAACTTTGATGTCCTAAAGTAATTAAACACAAACTAATGATGTTTGCATTGTTGAAGGTTTGACAAAAGAGTATGTATATACCAGGAACTTGGAGGTTGGTTTTGTTATTGTTGTGTTGTTTTTATTTGTTTGGTGGAGGTAGACAGGTGGTCTGTGTTTTTTCTTAGAGGAAAACAATGTATTGTCCTAAGAGTTCATTCTGAACTGAGTGCCAGTGGGACGAAAACCAGGAGGTTGAGGTTTCATTCCAGGCCTGGGCCAATCAGTCCCTCAGACTGAGTAATTAAAACATTCAGACCATCTGTGAATACTCAGAAGCCAACTGAATCTTAAAAACAAGCAAGTGTTTTTTCCTAAGAATACATACATAGTATTTGGTAACTGCAATAAATTGTTCAAGATTATGAGCTATACGTCTGTGTGTGTGTGTGTGTGTGTGTGTGTGTGTGTGTGTGTAAGTGCGCACATACACACACACATTTTAAATTTGGAATAGAAGACATTGTTTCAAGATATTACACTATTCAAATTAATTTAACTTACTTTGGAGCTGAATATTTTCTCATCTAGCGAGTGTAGATGGGAAAGCACAAGGTCATAAAGTGTAATGTCTACCTGCTTCCAGACATGACCAGCCATTTCGTAAGATGGACATACAAAGCTGACATTGCATGGTAACATCAAAAAATTGGCTGAGGGAGACACCTCATAGGGTGTTACACAGATATTGGTTTGGGCTCTGGTCTTCCTCTTAACTTCATTAGTAATCAGAACAGGAAGAGTACAAAGTATTTAACCTAAGTATCACAAAGTATTAACTTAAAAGATACTACAGGTCAAAAGAAAGTAAGGAGAAATGCTAGGATCATGAAATTCTATGTGACAGAATGAGTTCAAAGCTTCCCTGGAGAGCCTATTTATTTCACACAATGGTCAGCATAAGATGGGAGATAGGACCATCCCTGTATTGTATCAAAAGTTGTCATAAACACCAGAACTAGTACACAATATAAGGAGCTTCAGAGATATTAAGACTAAAGATGATTTTTATTTTTATTTTTTTAAGATTTTATTTATTTGAAACAGAGAGAGCGCGCGCGCAAAAGCAGGGGCAGCGGGAGAGAGAGAAGCAGACTCCCCGCTGAGCAAGGAGCCTGATGCGGGGCTCGATCCCAGGACTCTGAGATCATGACCTGAGCCGAAGGCAGACGCTTAACCCACTGAGCCACCCAGGCGCCCTTAAAGATGATTTTAAAGAGTGACTCTCAAATGATAGTGCTCCTTAATTAGATCTGATAGGGTAGAGACTAGCACAGTTCAGTGTGCTCTCTAAAAGCATTATGTCACAGAGCTGAGATGCAGTCATTGCCTGGTCTGTAACCCCGGGGAGCACCGCCACATTGAACTCTGTCTGGGTCACTTATTTCTAGAAAGTGTAGACAAGGGGGCTCCCAGGCCAGCAACAAGACTGATTAAAGGGATGGGAAAAGTCATTATGAGAACAAATTAAATGACATAAGAATGAATAATTGGGCTAAGAGGGGGTGAGGTAAGTTTAATGTAAATCAGTTCTATTACAGCTCATATTTCTTGAAAGCATAGTCTGTGCACCAAGCATTGTATAAGCGCTTTGCGTGCATTCGGTTGGTTTTAACAACATTTCTCTTTCACAGTGAGTTACTACTGTTATCCACAGTTAAGAGATCAGGAAACTAAGTTTCAGAGAGATGGTTAATGAGCTTGCCCAAGGTTTTGTAGCTAAGGAGTGGCAAGCTTTCTGCTTGTGAGTGATGCAAGTATGTATTCATTTGTATGCATACATCAAGCCCTCCCCCCACCCCGCCCCGTTCCATTTGGTGATATCACACACCTCTTCCTAAAATTCCGTTTGGGATGTTTGTGCCCATCCACATGACTCTAAATACATTTTTAAGTTTTGCTTCTTACGGTACCTTCTGTCCCTTCTCATTTTTTATGTAACATATGATGCCTTATATTCTTAGTTATATAAATATATCCAGTCTCCTAACTGGAGCTAATTTTTTGAGGATGGTAAATGTGTCTCCTGTCCCAACACATAAACACACTATAAATGTTTGCTTTTGATGTCTATACTTATCATTTGTCTGTTTTAAAGAATTTTTCTGACAAGCACCTAGGCATGTTGCTGTGTATTGTCAGTTAATATTCACTTTGTATCTTAATGTGTATGTGTGTGTATTCATAGCAGACATTCTATGAATGTGCTTATTATACATTATATTCACAGAGGGCCTGTTCCAAGTGCCAGACACTGCTTGAACAGAAAAGAAAAGAGCAGGCACCTTGCTCAGTGTGATGAAGAAAGTCCACTGTAGTGCTGACGATCTTATCATTTGTCTAAGATTACAAATGGGCAAATAAAAAAAAATCAAGTCTATTTTAAGATTGGGATTAAACAAGATGAAAATTTAAGGTAGAACCCACAAACATTGGATCAATCGTGTTCAACTTTTTTGCAACTCTTCTATTGGATTAATTATTGATATGCTTTTCCTTAAGAGACACTGTTCGGAATACTATTTGTAAAATAAAGCAATTTGGAGTCTCCCATTAACTTAGAAATTGGGCACATCTTGAGATATTTGAAGACAATTTAGGATGTTACAAAATCAGGAGTGAGAATTATTTAATTATTCAATGATTCTGCTAGAGCAAAAATAGCAAATCTGTTTTATAAATAAGCATATGTTGAATTTTAGCTTAATAGAGAAGTTCACCAAATTTTACTTTCTCAATATATGTAATCACACCTGCTGTAAAATTTAAGTTTACAAAGACAAAGTTTTCTTAATCACTTAGATAAAAAATGGTGTTTCTTTTTTCTTTCACTGCAGTTCCACTGTACTCTTCAGGGACTGTGGGTGATAATTTAGATACGTTTCATCCGTGATCCACGGTGCCCATCTTCCATCATCCACCTAACAGTGCCTTGAGAATGGGGGGAGAAAAGTGTTTACTTAAAAAAAAAAATAGCTTTGGCATGTTACAGGATATTCATAGTGATTTCTTGAATTATTTTAAGAAACTCGGTTCTCACTGATTTCCAGAGACCACAGTTGATGTATAAATTCCCTAATTTGTTTACTTTAGAGAGATCATCTCAAGTGCAGCATCTGTTTTTGCTTTTTCTGCAAGATCTTGGTTTTACATGAGGAGGACTGAGGCACAGGGAAGTCACGTGCCCAGCCGGAGCCCACACAGGAAGCTCCTGGAGCCTGCTGCATCAGGAACTTCCACCAAACACTGTTGCCCCTGCCTCCCCTCTGGCTCTGTAGAGGCAACTTCCATGCCTAGCCTTTCCAGTATTTTTCAAGGATAAACCCAATCTGCCAGATAACATTATTTTACAACTAGAAGAATGTCAAAACTCTAACTTTTGCCTAAGCATGTCTTATTTTGGACAGGCAGCTTTCTTTCATGAAGCTCAGATCAGTAACCTAAAATTACTTTCAGTATGTAGAGGGGAGAGCCTTCTGCAAGTGCAGTCGTTATTTATGAAGCTTGAGTGGGGGAGCTCCCTGACATGTTCCCAAGAAATTAGGGAGATAAAATTTTAATGTCGAGAGCACTTATATTTTAAGTGTTTTCTACCATTTTGCTCCCTCTATGGTCCTTGCAGAAATGGCAGCTGTAGGAGATCTATTCCCAGAGCTGTGTCTGAGCCCATGCTCAAGGTCACAAAGAGAGGAGCACCCCATATTTTGTGATATTAGGAGAAATACAAGGCATTGCAAACCAGGGAAATATCAACAGCTTCCATCTCTGAAAAATAACCAACTGAATTTTCTGCCATAAAGAGTGGCCCAAACTGGTCCTCTAGCTTCGGTTAGCATTTTTGTAAGGAAGGCGGAATTATTGTGAATATAAATTCGAGCTCAAGAGAGGAGAGGGATGTGGAGAAAATCCAGTTAACTAGAGTGAAAGTCATACAGCATAAACTACCCATTGCTAAAAGAAATAGTTTTAAATTGGATGAATCTTTAGAGTAGAATTGATAAAATATGTCCTTATTGTATGAGAAGATGCACTTTCCAAGTAATATTTTTCAGGAGGCATCATCTGCTTGAGAATGTTTCATGTTCTTATTAAGAAGGCAATTAGAAGTTTGGAGCCTCTTTCATCATTGTTATTAACTTGCAGGGGAAAATCTTCCTATTCCAGTATTCATTAAATGGATCTCTTTGTGTGTACAAATATTAAAAGTAGTCTTGAAAGTACTATAGGTAAGCAAGGAAAAAATGCACTGTTTGTTTCCTCATAGAATTGACATTTTTATTTAGGGAAAAAAAATCCATGAATTTACAATCTCTCCCTTTCTAGGTTTTTCAACATTTCTTGCAAATTGTATGTAAATGAATGCAAATAAGCAATCCTCACTAGCAAGCTGCTTAGAAGTGTAAAATGCATAAAATTAAGATGCTGAGAGAAACGTGCATCTAATTAAGGTAGCATGTAAAGAAATGTTTAAATTCAAATTAGATACTTCAGTGGAAAGAATTACTTGTTTAATTCAAAAGGTGTTTTGTATAATTCAGAGAAGACTTGTCCTTAGCGGTGTTCCCATTTCCTTCAAAATCAGGTTTAGGGGTTCACACTGGCTCAGTTATATTTTAAAACTGAGTTTAACCTAAAAGAATGCTATAAAAAAATGTGTTCTAGTTTTAATGCCTTTACCTCTAACACAGATGAAGAGGCGGGAGTGATCCTTTTACAGGGAGGATGGTGGGTGTGGGAGTCACTGTTGCTGTCCCATTCACATGGAGCCCCCATGGTACTTTCATGTCATGGCTTCATAGAAAGCCTTGAGACACATAGAGAAGAGCCAGCTAGTTATTCCTGGATCCTAAGGTTTTCCGTGCAAGACGTAAAGGATGCAGGCGCATGCCATCAACAACCCCCACCATGCTGTTCCCCCCGGGGGGTTGCGGGGGGACACAGTCTTGATTCTCTCTGGCAGCGGTCAGGCATCTCCCAGCCCCGCCCAGGACAGAAGAGGCAAGGAATTAGATCTCCAGTTCAAAGACTTTGGTTTAAAAAAATGGAAGAACATTTTGCAAAGCAGAAAGCAACAAGGAAATTACTGAAAAGTTGAAGATCTGTGTTGAGAAGATAGAAACTATCTTACAAGAGTAGCACTTTTCCTGCCCCAGACGCAGCAGCCTAAAGGGCAGACAGAAAAACAGACAGGAAAGTAGTTCAGGCTAGGTTCTGAATGCTTGATTTTCAAGCATTCTGCTAAGTCCACTTCACATGGTAAGAGCTCTTACTTTCCACCAGACGGTGTGCTTAGACCGAGTCCTTGGATTTCAAACGAATCCATGTTTTAGCCCAGAGTATCTGCTTCCTGGCTTCGGAGATAAAATTAGTTCATTGTTATGAAACAGTTTTGATCACATGTAAGATACAAAACTCCCTCAGTCTTGGGTTCCCTCATCCAAAATTCCTCTGTATGTGTCTGACATGGGAACCAGGAGGCGACGTTGGTGCTGTCACTGTTCATTTGGAAGGTTGGCTCTCTCTTTGAAGCAGGGACAGAAATCCTTCTGAATCAACACCAGTCTGCTTTTACCCTGCTGTCCCCTTGTGCCTCAGTCCCCATCCTCACCACCACCACTGAGGCTGAAGCACATACTGAGCCCCCGGGCTTGTGAATTGGAAAGCAGCTTCTGGCTGGTCACTTCTGTTTTTAAATATCCAGCAAGTTGGTTCAAGTTCAGTAACCTGAAGAGTCCCAGTGGTATCTTCCTTGGGCCAGGGAATGTTTTCTGTGTGGACCTTGGACTGTACCTGCCTATCTACTGGGGCCCTTCTCCCTCTCAAATTCCTTGGTACTTTGAAGGATTCTCAGCCAGTGATGGGTTTGGTGATTGCTATATTCACCACACCGAATACATCTAGCTGCCTACTCGGTGTCTTTCCTGGAGGTCCCACATTCAGCACGGTGAACACACCCCAACTCAACTCGAAAACTTTCCTCCAGACAGGCTCATTCCCAATTCCAGATCTCTCCTGGGTAAAGATGCCTTAACCTGCCCCAATCTGCTCCCAAATCGCCGGTGCCTGAGTTTAGGCTTTATTGTTCACCTGAACTTATTGTGGTAGCCTCCTACCTCTCTCCTACCGCTCTTCATCACGTGCCTCTTCACTCCTTTCTTTTTCACACTGTTGACACAACTTTTTTGCTTTAAACCCAAATCTTCTGTCACATCCCCGATTAAAGACTTTCTGATGACCCATCATCAACGTTTCTGGTCTGGGCTGCCCTGGGCTCTACCTGCTCTGCCAGCCATCTCCCTCTCTCTTTCCCACATTCTCTGCCCAGTCTGCTCACACTGCAGGACTCACGATGCGGCATGCCATTCCTCTGTCTGTGCCTTTGCCTCTGTTCTTTCTCTGCCTGAGATGCTCTTCCCTACTGACACCCTCCATGTCTGCCTGGGAGCCTCCTCCTCATCCTCCTGCTCCTCTGAGGGGGGCGGTGGGGGGCTCTCCTTCTCCCTCCTCCAGGGCTGAATTTGTCATGCTCTCTTGCATTCCGAGCCTCTGGTTACAGCATTCATCACACAGCATTCGAAATTGTTGTTTGCTGGCATGTCTCCCTATTAGGCTGCGAGCTCCTGAGGGCAGGAAGTGCGCTGGGGAGGGGGTGCCCAGGGCTAAGACCAGAGCCGTGCTTCTCAAGCTCTTTTGTCTCAGGATCCCTTTACACTCTGAAAAATTATTGAGGGCCTCCGAGAGGTTTTTGTTTATCTTGTGGGTAAATATCCATTGATATCTACCATATTGGAAATTTAAACTGAGAAATTTAAAAATTATTAATGCCTTTAAAATCAACACAAATAAACCCATTACCTGCTACTATAAATGATAAATTTTATATAAAATAAACTTCTTCAGAATTAAAAAAATGTAGTGAGGAGACCACCATTGTTTTACATTTTTAGAAAGCTCTTTAACGTCTGGCTCATTAAGAGAAGACAGCTGGATCCTCATAACTGCTTCTACATTCGATCCAGATCAGTGGGTTTTTTTTTTTTTTAATTTTATTTTATTATGTTATGTTAATCACCATACATTACATCATTAGTTTTTGATGTAGTGTTCCATGACTCATTGTTTGCATATAACACCAGTGTTCCATTCAGTATGTGCCCTCTTTAAAACCCATCACCAGGCTAACCTGTCCCCCCACCCCCCTCCCCTCTAGAACCCTCTGTTTCTTAGAGTCTATAGTGTCTCATAGTTCGTCTCCCCCTCCGATTCCCCCCCCTTCATTTTTCCCTTCTTACTATCTTCTTCTTTTTTTTTTTTTAACATATAATGTATGATTTGTTTCAGAGGTTGTTTTGTTTGAAGTCTATGCAGACGGTCCACCTTGATTGTGGGTAGCTTTCTACACAAAAGCTTGACAAGCCATAGTTTCTGGCATGCCATCTTAGCCTGAAAACAAACCTTAATGGGGACAAACTTTTTGTTCTGTTTTTCAAAATGCCTGGTAAGTCCCAAAGTCTGAATAACAGGTTTTTGTCAGTTGTTCTTTTTAAGTAAAAATGGTTCTCTGTGAGAAGAAGTGACTAGGTAAGCTTGCAGTTCAATCACATTGTGCTCTTCCGTGAGGCAAACAGCATACTTCCGGTGCAACACAAGAGCTTTATGTGTACTTGGTTTCTCATGATAGAATATTAAAAAGATATGTCCTCAGGGTCAAGATTCACTAAAACTAATATTTACTGCTTCATCGAGGGTATGCCTAAGTGATCCTGGCTTTTATCTTCCTTCCAGTGCCTGGAGGGGAAGAATACATGACCACCAGGATTATGGGTGCTGCTGCCTTGATGGACGCCAGGTTGCCCCCTTGCCCACTGTCTGCACACTGGCTGTGCAAATGTTAATCCAGCGAAGAAGGCAAATAATGTCTTATCATCATTATAAAATGGTTCTGACCTTGTGGACCCTTTGAAAGGCTCTTGGAGACCCCCAGGAGTCCACAGAGCACACTTCTTTGAGCACCATGGGACTAGAGAGTCAGGCCGAGGCCCCTTGATGGGAGCTGCAGAGTTTGTCAGTGCTGGGCTGGGAAGGGCATGAGGGATGAGTGACAGGGTCATGTGGGGACTTTGGAGCCCCTGTGGGGAGTCAGGGAGTCGGAACTGGACATTAATGCCAAAAACCGGCTATGTATTTTTGAGTTGCCAATTAATGTGTCAGATTGAGTAAGCCCCAAATTTTTAAACACTTTCGGAGTGGTGTTGTTACTCAAATCACACTCAGTTGCATGGATGTACTAGGTTGAAGGTACTTCTGGGTGCTCTTATTTCTACTCTGTAGGTGTTATTCGGGAAACAAACCTTGGGCATATATGCACAGTTCTGATAGGTACGACTTAGATGTGCGCACGTCCCTGGCTCGTTAGCCTCCCAGGTCATTACTTTCTGGGCCAGTGTGTCTTTGTGTTTTATCATCAGCAGCACATTTCTTGGACTGTACACGTCCAGCCTGTATCATAGGGGAAAACATTTGTTTACCATGGAGACCTCCCACTCAGTGGAAGCTTGGGAGACTCATTACTCAGTTAAGAGGTCTAGGTCAATATGATATTCAGAATAATCACAAATCATTCTAACCAGGCTCGCAGTGTTTGCTTAGGACTCCACTCAGGAGCCCTGCCTCTCTGTTGATCTCTTTAAAAATACTAAACAGAAGACAATGAATCTTCAAACTCGGCTGATTCCATTGTGATTGATCTGAGCCAATTTTTAAGGTAATTGATGATATTGCCTTAGTTGAGTCTGTTAGTGCAAATAATTATTAATCAATATGCTCTCAGCTCTTACTTCAGAAGATAATTCTAACACATGATTTATTCTGAACATTTCAATTGAGCTACCTTTACAAGAGGAAAATCAATTGGTGAGTGGTCTAAAGCACTTTAATTATCTGCAGCTCCGTATTCCTTTCTTAGCCATATTTACCCAGGTAACTGGCTGTCCCATTCTGGCAAGGGTGACAGGAAGTTTTTCATTGCTATGGTACAAAGATGATATATGGTTCATCTCTGATTGGCTAAGTTGATGGAAAGTGATTTAGTTAAATACCTTAAAAACAAACTCATGTGGCTTTACTTTGGAGACTATAGTTTGCCTCGCCCCGGAAAAAGAAGGAACATACTGTTAATTTCCATTCCATGGGAAGGCAGTTTACTATTACAGATAGTGAATGTCATATAAGTCGGTTAAACAGGAGGAGACCAGAATCACTGAAAGGACATCAAGGTGTGAAGTGTTTCAGGGGCTCGGCTTATATTACTCCCCAAATTGTTGCAGTTGTTGGAGTTGCTTTGTGGCTACCTCACACTCAGGCTTTCCAACCTGGGATCTGCTGTTTCGCCCTTTCAGGCACCATCCTGATGAATGTTGTGGTTTGATTTTTTTTTTTTCTCTGAGAAGAGATGCAGAAGAAAATAATCAGCACCAGGAATGAGCTTGCCTTTGTTCCGCAGTGGAGCTTCCAAGCATCTGTTTTTGTTGTACTTGTGGAGGGTACAGGAATGTGTGGGCCTTGGCCTGGGACTTTAAGACATGATTGTAACAGATGGGAATTTTAAATGACGGTTCCCTGAATTGTCGTTTGTAGAAGCCCTTCAACTAACATTGGGACGTTGTGCTACGCTTCTTGCCCAACTCTGTGCCTCTTGTTGCTATTGCAGCCTATCCAAATGGCAAACTGTTAAGGCGTTCAGCAGCTTTCAGGGCTAGCTCTCTAACTGCCTCCACTCGCAGGACACCCAAAGCCTGGGCCCAAGACCTCACCTACCCATAAACTGAAACCCCAACTAATTGTTAACAGCCGGCCCAGGGTCCTGTCTCTAGAAGGTAATGTTCCTAAGCACGGAATAGAGTTCAAACTATCAGTTACACAGTGGGAGAGAGGAAAGGTGACCTTGAAAAGGACACGGGGTATTTTCAGGAGCTAGTCCCACAGACATTCTTGGAATGTCTGGCTTGGAATTAGCACTACGGGGAAGACCAAGAAAAATGAGGCCCTGCCTCTGTCCACAGGCAGTCCCAGCCCCATCGGGAAGGGTTGGAGTGGAGATGTGAGACATCGGATAGTAGGAATGTGGGAGGGAAGGGGCTGGCCCCAGAACGGCTGAGGGGGAGAAGGACGGGGGCGAGGTCCTTGACGTCCAGCGAAGAGGAAGGAGAGGCTGAGGGGTCACTCCAGATCAGCACTGAGGACCGGCCGATCAACAAGGACCCTTGAGGCGTTCTCTGTTTATACCCTCCTCTAGCTGCTTCCGTCAGTGCTCTCTGGGAGCACTGGCTCCGTCTAGGCTGAGGAGAGGGAAACTGAAGCACTGGGGTCAGCCATGGTCTCTGTGATGACTTCTTTCAGAATGACTCTCAGAGTAGCTGATGGAGTCCAGGGATCTTACGACAGTGAGGTGTGACTGAGTGTCAGAACAGTTATGGGACAACTCAGTCAACTCGAACATGCCAGTCAGTGTTTGGAGACCTTTCTGAGTGGGGGCACTTTGCAAGCTGGCCAGTTTCTAAGAAAGTTGTTGTATTGCCCATACTTTGAACCTTCGTCCCGCCCACTTTTCCTGAATTTCTTCTCTCACTTGTCTCACACCCTGCCCATCCTTCAGTTGGTGTGTGCGGGCTACCCTGCTCCAGTTCTTGGCAGCTCCCTGGGCTCAAGTTCAGGATGTGCACCTTGACTGGCTGTGCAGTTGATCTTAGGCAGTCACTCAGCTCCTTGGGGCACAGTTTTCCTGTCTGTAAGAGGGGTGTAACACTTCACTCATGGGGTTGTTGTGAGCATTAAATGAGACAGCTATTAAAGCATTTTCTGAACTGCAAAAACCTACAGTAGTAGACATATATGTGCACGTATGCATGTATGTAATAATATGCAAAGTGCCATTTTAGCTGTCAGTTTTCTGATTCCTCCTTAGCTGCTGCCTGCTCGGGCCTTGTCCGTGCGCCCTGTGACTAACTGTTCTAGTTCTAAGATGAAGCCCTGATGAGAAGTTGTAGTCATTGCCTACCCATCCTCTTCCTACCAAAGTTATTTACGTGTCCTAGAGCAGAAATGTGAGAGGTAAAAATACCCTAAAAATCAATGCTATATCTGTTTTGCATATACTAGCTCAATAAGCATCCAGAAAATGAAGGAATTACTTGAAATCATTTGTTCTTTCTTCTCTTTTACTTTTGCATTTTGTTTTTGTTTCTGTTTTTAATATACAGGAAGACTAATTTAAAGCCATTTCTCCTTCCTCTAAGTGTGTTTGGAGATCTTTCTGACAGCTTTGCTCCTAACATTGTGTAATACTAACGACATGATATGAAAGACCGTGTTCCTTAGTACAAAGGAATGGAATGCTCAAAGACCAATAAAAGTTGCCAAAGGTATTTGTGGATCAGGACCCAGGGTAATGCTTACATAACCTCCAACTGTTTTCCCAGGTTTAAAGTGAAAATAACAGAGATAAAGGCAGAAACTACACGTGTAAACATGATATATTAATAGCTCTTCCGATCTACATAACAAAATAAACCAGCATCCTAGGCCCTAAAAGTGATAGCCAGGGTGTCGAATATCCTGTTGCCCTTTATTCCCGAGGATGGGGCTGTGACAGGTGAAACACAGCATTTGTTTAAACAGAACGGGGGAAGCCTACAAAGCATTCAAGGGCAGGAAGTAGCAATAAATACTACATGCAGTTGGAGCAGCAGGGGACCTTGAGGTGAGCAGAACGTAATCACTCAATGTGGTATTCCCACCGAGGGACACAGTGAACTTTCTAAAAAGTCAAGACCTCTGTCTTATCTCCTTCCAAAGATGAGAAAGTGAGATGTGAAACTCCTTTCTGGAGGTGAGATTTGTTTTAACGATAGGTTCTCATCTATTTTGCAGGCTTTGAGCCAAAGAACCAAGGGTCCAAAAATAGCTCCTTGAGAGGGGGGGAGAAAAAGCCAAAAAACAAAAAAAACCCAAGGCCTGGAACACAGGCTGATGTGCAGGCATGGTGATCTGGGGTTGTAAATCGACAATGCCTTTAATGCAGGAAGACCTAGTTAAGGAGACTTTGGTTTTCTTATAAGGCATGAATAAGTGCTCTGGGCAGTCTGCCCCATCAGAGAACAGAATAATGCTAATAATTTGCATTTATATAATACCCCTTGGCTGGTGGATCTACAAGCACTTTGCAAACATTAATTAATTCTCTAAACCCCCCGTGAGCCAGGGGGTGCCGTCGGTAACTAATCATAAAGGAGGGCCAGTGATTCTTGCCAGAGTGGATATGCAAGTTTGAGAACACTGCGGGCTTGGGAGCCGAGGAGGTTGAGTGGAATTTTTATGAGAAGGAACAACAAAGGTAGAATGTTGATCAGCCTGTGTGGGAAATAAACCTGGATATTATGACCGTGGATGAAGGTCTGTCAACAATACTTTGGTTTCTCTCCTGTGATTCCAGGCAGGCTCTGTGACCACTTGTCCTCTTCATTTTCAGAGCTCTGCTTGAACTTGGTTTAAAAAAGCCCAGAGGAAAAATCAGGGCTCCGTTCCCCTGTGCCCAGTACATGAGGACGTGCAGCAACTGGGCCATACTGGAAATCAGTATTTCTGTAGCTGTCATAATAGTCAATTCAAAGATTCATCGATTGATTGATTGATTCACTCAATCACTACTTTATTTGAAAACATGGGTTTTTGAATTTTTGCTCCCTGTTAGGCATTGGGATTATCCCCAAGGACTTGTAGAGGAGAAGAGCAACTCCCTGCTTGTGGGCTAGTGGCTCAGTGCTATATTCTTTATTCTCTCCATGTCATGTAAATATTTTCATTTCCCCAGTTTGCTTATCTGACATAGATGTTAGGATCATTGGAATGTTTCTGCAATTTGGATGTAATTTACCAATAAACATTATGTACTTGAATTTCTTATGAGAAAGACACACTATGCATAGAAGATAGTAATGATGTGGCATAAAAGAACCATTTATGTGTATAGTTAAATCTCACTCAGTGTGGCCTCTTAGATAGAGGGCCTGTTGGAAATTGTGGAAAGCTCAAATTTTGACTTTTTTAAAAAAAAAAGAAATGTAGTGGTTTGCTTTTTCATTTTTTTTTTTCTTTAAAGAAATGTAGTTTGAAGCAAAGTGCTGCTTGTTGGTGATACTAAGGAATTTGCTTGTCCTGGGTAGATAAAATTTGTTTGTGATCTTCTGGCCTGTATCAGCTGGAACAGATGGGTATTTTTGAAGCGCTAGAGAATTGCTTATAGCACTTGATTCCTATAATAGGTTCCCATTGTATGAGATTTTCAGAAAATTCAAATAATTTGTACTACAGCTCTTTATGTATTAGTACAAATGCCACCTTCAATCTAGCTCTTTCCAGCTTGTAAGAGTTAGTGGTATGTGGTTTGTTGTGAAGTATTCTGTGTTCACACACATGTGTCTCTGCTAAGGTGTCAGTCAGATAAAATGGTTAAATCATTTTGGGGGGGTAAATCATTTTAGGGAGAATATTATTTTGGGTAAAATGTATATTATTTTTTTCCAAGTAGTTTTGAACTCTGGGAAAAAGAATGAGATCATGCTGTTGCTCCCAAAGTCCTTGCTAGAGCCGGCCATCAGGACAGCGACACAGGAGTGGACTCAGGAAGGGGAGAGCTCTCTTTGGTGTGTGTGCAAGATCAAACGCTCCAGGGCTGGGATTGCTCCCAGCAAGACACACACTTTCTTTCAGGCTGTTGCCAGCTGGTTTTGCTATGCAGTAGTGTTAAGCTTTACAGATTGAAAACATCTGGCTTTTCATCAGCCGTGTGTACTCCAAAGGAGAGCAGTGTTCGCTGAAGTAAATTCACCAAATTCTTATCTGACACATTTAGTTGACCTTAATGTGATAAGTTGGGGCGATTTCTGAGGATGAATCTTGTTTCCAACCGTGCAACCCTTCTCTCCTTACCCTGCCTTTGGAGGAATCCTGGTTTTGAAATTCACAGGCTATACCTTTTCGTGGGATTTTCAAACGCACTGTCAGTAGTGATTTCTGAAAGTACCCAGAGTCATTTGCATAGAGGTCAAACACAATGTTTCCTGTAGGAACTTCCTGAATTATGAAGTTTTGGAGCAATCCCATGTCACCAGATGTCAGCAGGTTCCAAAAAGATGACTTGTTAACCTGTTGCTGTTAAGAGCTGTAGACTTTGGTGTTAACTGATTGCTGAGGCAGTAAAGAAAAGAAAATCTGTAAATAGTAGAAGAGTCTGTATTTATCTACTAGAATATGTCCTGCCAAACAAGTACTAATGGAGGTGATGGGGCTCTGGTTGTATTTACCTTCTGAAAGCACCCTTCATGGTTTTGTAGCTCATTTCTTCGGCAGCACTTTACAGAAGTGAGGGGGTGGGAATTGTGAGACTGACGCCTGATCAGAATCTGTCTCTGAATTTTAGCAGACGAATGTTTTTTAACTTATTAAATGGACATTATACAGATTCGGAGTTTTGAACAGCAATATACAAACCCAACGTTTATTAATTGGATCATGGCTTCTCGCTAAGACTTCAGAGCTGACTGATCAGTGTTTATAATTGGTCTGCTGTTGTCATTGGTCTTACTGCTTTAGCTTGAAGTGTCTCAAGAAGTTAATGACCTGTTAAGACCAAATCCACTAGGGAAAGTTCTTAAAAGAGACTGGTAAAGTCAGAAATATTTATATTGTGTCAGGAGTAATTTTGTACACCAGTTGGTGTGCCATATTTATAAGTATTATAGTATTATAATACTTATATATATGGCTTATAGTATAAATAATACTTATAATATTTATTTATAAATAATATATTTATAATAATATAAATATATAAATATATTTATATTATCCCCTGCTCGGCGGGGAGCCTGCTTCTCCCTCTCCTCCCCGCTCGTGCTCTCTCTCACTATTTCTGTGTCTCTTTCTCTCAAATAAATAAAATCTTAAAAAAAAAAAGATAGCAACTACAAGATACTTTCATTTAGGACTGATGGAGCCAAGCATATGGTATTTGGTAGGAGCTAGCGAAGAAAGTCCACTGATGTTAGAAACAAATGAGTTCTGAGTTTCGTTTCAGTCTGGGGACATTTATTTATCTTGGATCGTTACAGAGATTTTCTGGATTGTTTTCCTATAATTACCTTGATTAATATTTAAGTGGTATGTTTACATTTTGAGTTGATTTATATGAAGCTTTGCGTTTCCTCCACTAAAACACTCCGGTTTCTCATGTTACCACAGTGATAGAAACCATTCTCTCGGCTCCATGCTTCCCGCGTTCCGAGGCTTTCTCAAGTTGAAGAATGACAGTGTGTCCACACATATTTTGCAAAATGGCAGTAGTCACACAGCCAAAATGTTCCACCAGAGGGCTATCCTTCCAGATCTCCATGCTATTTATAGATACCTCTACTTAGGGCCTCTCTGACCTGCAGTAAATTTAAAAATACAGTCCTTAAACTGTGTGTGTGTGTGTGTGTGTGTGTGTGTGCGCGTGCACACGCGCTTGCTGTAAATGAATTTCCTATGTGTTATTTCTGTTAGAAGGCCAGGGAGATATATCAACACCTTTTCTTCTCATCTTGGTGTTTTTCCTTGCTCTTTCTCTCCTTCAGTTCTTGGGGGAGGTGAGGCCTTTTGGGCAGGGTCAGTGTGTTTGCCTGGCTGTCTGGGTAAACTTGGCAGAGGCCACAGGCCATTGCCCAGCTTCACGAACATGGCAGCAAGTCCTGACTCCAATGCTGCTTTCCTATCACATCCTAACCAAATCCCTTGTCCTCTTTGAACCTCAGTTCCATCATCAGTAAAATAGTTGCAGTCATATAGTCGGTTCGTGTGAAAATTTCAAAAGCACTGTATTAACTGACCACTGTGCAAATCATGGGAAGTTAAAATTATATCCACTTTCACCAAACTGTTTTTCCCCTTCATTCCACCACCAAGTGTTCTTTTTTGGAGTTTGGCAAATGTTCATCTCTTTGTAAACCCTGACCCCTACGCCTCAAGGTTCAGCATTTCGTGACGAGGATAGATGGAGGCAGGGTCAGTCCAGTCCACACAGTGATTGTAGATAATTCAGTAGAAGCCACTTAGTACGGCGGATCCATGAGGTGTTTTGTTTTGTTTTCTTATTCCTGTTTTTCATTAGGAAAAATCCTCACAGTAAAGGTCTGTTTGTGAAGCATGCTATCTCTTGTGGATTTTTTTTTTTTTTTACAGAGAGATTCAAATTCATTATCTTATTAAAAAGGAAAGAGAAATGTTGGCACTCGTGTCTTTGTGGTCTGGTGGAAAGTGGGCTGTGGTCCGTTGACTGAACTGACTTGTTCCTTGGAATGCCTTCACTGAGATTAATCTCCCCTTTTGCTACTGAATTCTTAGGATTTCCATTTGCTGAACTTGGATTTATGAATAAAAGAAACCAACTTCCCTGTAGGTAATTATGTTAGCGGAAAGTGTATTGGTGTCCCTGTCATTTTATAAGAGAAGGCTCGGCTTCTTCACGATCCTGCTTTTCTCTCCTTCTCTCTGTAAATGCACAATTTACAGAGATCAGCCAAAAATGTATTGTTCTGATTAGATCGCTTTTGTCAAACATAAAAATTTTATTGATGTTATTTTTTATAGCAAAGTCAGTAGAAAATACTTTTGCAGTCCTTGATATGTATACTTTGGGTTATGTTTTATAATTATAGTACCTCCCAGGACCAGTGATAGTAATTCGTGTAAATAAGGTGATAAGGTCGGAAGTACTTGAAGCAAATAGATTGGCTGAAAGCTAGAAATTCCCACCAGGGAAAATCTGTGTGTAGCAGATTGAGGGGCGAGGGCCAAGGAAGCAAGGACTCCCTCTTTCTGGGGTCACTCTGTTAACTGCAGGGGCGGATGTCACAGGATCTTTAAAGCAGCTGTGATGTTGCTGGGACTGATGCGGGCTTCCCGCCCTTTCAAGGGAACGCCTTGATCATGCATTCAACTAAATCGAGGCGGTTTGAAAGCGGTTCTTGTGTTCTAATTGCCCAGTGGGCTGAGGTCTGGGGACAATAAGTGTATATCAGGGGAGGGTCAGGCTTGAAAGCTGGCAACCCAGTGAACAGACCGAACTGGAGAGGATGAAGGAGAGCTTCTTCTTCTTCTTCTTCTTCTTCTTTTTTTTTAATTATTTAAGATAGAGGTTTTCTTTCTTAAACATTTTGAAATCTGGTTGATGAATACTTGCCATATTGATTTGTGGTATTTGTCTTCTCTTTTTTCTTATTCCATGAGATCACGAGGGAAAATCCCAGCTCAAAAAGAGGCTGAGACGAAGTATGCTCCCACATAAAGAATAACAGTGCCGAGCTGCATGGGGGAGGTGGGGGGAGCCGACAAGGCACAGGGTCAGACCCTCCTGAGTCGCTGGTGGTATCACCTTCAACCTCTGCTCTGCTGGAGTGCGGTTTTAAATATTTGCTATGTTTTTTAAATACTACAAGTCCTTCTGCTACTCTCTTGCCTTCAGCACGTCTATGTCTATACTAAGCTTGGATTTTAAGATCAAGACCTTTATAATAAAAGCAAATAATGGCACAGGTTCCTTCAACACCACTCCTCCTAGGACGGAGTTTGAAAGAGAAAAACAACCTTGATTGTGCACAATTGCAAATCACTTCCCACTGACAATCTTGTAACCAGGGAAAGCCCTGAGAATTTAGTTCCTTTGTCACTTAGGGTTTGATGATTGGCTGACGTTCATCCCTACATCAGGGCTTCCCCCTTTGCAAGCTCTTTTTTTTTTTAATTGCAGTCATTTTCGGATCTGATTGCACCAGCCTTTGCAACACCTAAGTCCCTTACTCCAGAAGTGTAGGCCCCTTCCAGGGCTTCTTGTGGTGTTAGAGAGAGTGATTGGCAAGCCTGAGATAGAGGGGGGGTGGGGGTGGGGGTTGCAGTGCCGGATACAGGTGGCAAGAGCTGCCCCAGAGACAGAACACAACACCACTGGGCCCATTATTTTGGTTGGAAATACGTAAGAAAACCTTTCCTCAAAGTGGAAACAATAAACAAATTATCCACTTCCACAATCAGCTAATTGAGGCTGTCTCTCAATAAACAAGTGGATTTCCTGCTAACAAGCACTTTTACAAATTTAATCTCCAGTGCTCTTCTGCCCTTCCCCCATGTTATTTATGCTCACTAAAATTTTTCTTAATAACGTTACATATTAGTAATACTTAATGTTCCTCTTTTTGCCTCCTCTTGGCATAAAAGTCTGTGGCTATCATTCGATGTGCCATTGTGTGGCACATTTTTTTAATTGGAATTAAAATTAAATCGATCCAACTCTTTTTATTTTCCTGGCTCTAATAAATCAAGGTAGAGAAGTGGCAGCCACAGAAGTCCATATGCATACAAGACCTCGTCATCTTCGGGGCATGGGAATAGCTTCCTTTTTTATACTATATTTATTTCAAAATCACATCCAATAGATCACTCTTGTCCACAAATATTAAATAAGGTTTTAGAGAAACATATTTGTTAAATATTTGAATCACATACTATTTATTTGTGGGTTGTTTTCAGTCAGTGTATGAAGGATGCTCAGTACCTGAAGTCACTATTTGAAAATTATCTTAATGCAGTGAGAGGAAGAGAATAGTGTAAGTATGAAGAATAGAGTATAAGAACTTCAACACCTGTTTTCTGTTTAACAATATAAGGGGATTTAAATGAATTGACACATGGGGATTTAACACTTAAATTGTTAATATAATTTTACTTTAAAATTCTCAATCATCCCATAAAATTGATTGTTTTAAATTCCTTTTCTTATATCTCTTGTATTATTCACTCTCTATTACCTCCTCATACAAGGGAAAGTAGTAGCTTTATTAGGCTTTTTAAAATCCAGAACATTCATTTATTATAAATTGATTCTTGAATGTCTAAATAAAATATCCCATTTCTTGCCTGAGGAATATTTTTCCCCAAGTGAAAATATATTTTACTTTATGTGATTGTGCTGATAAAATTGCTTAGTACACTTTTTGAATCAAAAATTCATGTAGACAATTTAAATGTGCAAGTTTATGATCGAGTCTCTGGGGCCCCTGCACTGGCATATGGAAGCATATTTAAGTTTGTTTTTAATTTCCTTTATGGCTGGTATGGTTTCTTTTGGTTCAGACACATGCATGCGTGTGCATGCGCACACACACCCCCCACTAGCAGAAAGGGCCAGCAGGGCTTTTCCAAGTTATTAGGGCAATTTTCTGAATGAGCTGCAAAACTGAAATTAATATCTTTCTTTAGAGTCATCAAGGACCAAAGCCCATCATCTGCCAGCCCTGTTTGATGCTTAGCTCTCCATGAAGTTAATATGGATTTTGTATATACCAGGATGCATGACTCGGGGAAGCAAGCAATTCTTTTTGACCATGTGCTGTTAAATCCCATAATGGTGCATGCTCTGATCTATTAGTCCTCATCAGCTAATGTGATGCAGCCAAATTGATATTTTTAATAATGATGTCAATAGTAACTTTACCATTATGGATCCTTGGAACTCCAAGTGTCAAATTAAGCATTTGTATTGTTTTTTAAATACAATGAATTTTAAATTAATTTTGAAGTGAATTTGCATTATAAATAAAATAAGATGCTTTCAATTAACTAGTGCCATTCTTTTCTGTGATAATTCAGAAGGTAGCTGACGATTATCAAGGTCATTCTTTTTTTCTCAATAGAATTGTATGCAGAATTTTAGTATATAAAACTAGTCAAAACAATTGTATTTTTTGGCATAAATTTAGTTTTAAGGTCAAAAGTGTTACATTTATTTGTGCTTAAAATCAACCACTGAGAATATTGAGTCATGTCTGTAGAATCTTAGGATTCTGAGGAACATTGTCTGAGAAACATCCACCTACTGAATGGTATCCAAACTCGTTGATTTGATAATTTTTTTACTTTAACCATAACCCCTTTCTACATGATGTTGTCCATTTTGCACCAGCCAGATGGGTTGACTCACTGTGTCCTGAGCAGCAGAGTTTCATAACTGTACATCCCTGATCTGGACTCCTAGTCCTCTCCTCTTTCTTTACACATTGTTCTTTTTTTTTTTTTTTAAGATTTTATTTATTTGACAGAGAGAGACACAGCGAGAGAGGGAACACAAGCAGGGGGAGTGGGAGAGGGAGAAGCAGGCTTCCTGCTGAGCAGGGAGCCCGATATGGGGCTTGATCCCAGGACCCTGAGATCATGGACCTGAGCCGAAGGTCAGACACTTAACAACTGAGCCACCCAGGCATCCCTACACATTGTTCTTGACCTTCAGGACACAGCTCAGTCACTTCTTTCTTATAATTAATACCATTTCAGAACATTAATATTCTTGGCTCTATAAAGCTGTTTAACTGCTTATATGTGTATGCCTTGTCTTCCAGTCACGATTGCAGATTTTCTTTGGGTAAAAAATAAGAAAAAACCCCAGCACTCTCCCTACACATAACCTAGCATAGTGCTGGGCATGTAGTTGCTATTCCGCTAATGAAGGAGGAATTTATGACCGTCCTATCTTACAAAAAATCCATGTGAGCTGCCCTACTTGAATAGATAGCACTTCAGTTTATTTCAGTTCGGGCATATGTAAGCCGGCCTTCATTTTCCTAGAGACCTCGATTATGCTTGGTTAGCAGACCTGATACAGAGATTTGATGGTCCACCCACCCAACCAACGTCACTTATGACATTGCTTCCGGAATCAGCCACACGTAATGTGCAGAGGGGAGGAAGTGCTTCCTGTCCTGGCCCGAGAGGGTCAGCAGAACCTATGGTGCTCCCTTCACGATGGGGGCTTGTGGCCTTGGGGCTCTGGCTGTGGAAGAACTCAGTGCAGGGATGAGAGCTGAGAGCTAGGATTCTCTGGGCCACACTTCGTCTCCGGTGAGAAAAGACCTTGCTATATCCAGAGCCCAGGCGCTCTCAAGTGGAAAATGAAGGGCAGTGACTGAGCGGTCCCTTCAGTGGCAGGGCGTGTGAGTGGGTTTTCCAGAACCTGGGAATGACCTTGCCCTTAGAGAGGCAGTTAAATATATGCCTTCCTGCCAGGAGAGTGAGAATAATGGTTTGGAAGTTGGAGAGTTTGATAAACACTTCTCTTAGCTTTGCCATTGTGGGGGTGTGTGTGTGGTATACATAAAAGTAAGCTGCTTCTCTGCTAAGTTTGCCCAAGAGGAAAATGATAACATTCTTCATCTTAACAAGTTTCCTGTAAAGCTGCATATATGAAAAATGGGCCCATTCAACCCCTGGGGGAGGAAAGAAGTTACAAATTTTTCATCAAGCTTTGTGGATCAGTATTGAACGTTTTCTCAAACATCAAATGTTTCCTTACCCACCTCCAGCATCTGTCCCCTGCCTTCAACCCCTACCTCCAGCTGACAAATAGAACCGGATTTATTACAACCTGAGCAGCATGAATTCTAACATTGTGGAGATGGGCACGCTATTGGCCTTGAAAAACTGTAAGCCGAGGTTTGCCAGCACTCTAGATGGTGATAAAGGACGTGGGGCTTATTTCATCGTCAACTAAGGAAGCACATTGAGGGACCCTGGGGTATTCAGAAAGGGAAAAGACAAGCCACACCCTCACAGAGATGAAAATCTCTTTGTGAAAATAAGGCATCCACATGTGCAAGATTAATGCCTGCAGAAGGGCTAGATCATTCCTTCCTAATTAGTCACGTGGTAAACAGCAACGTGCTCGAATTCCAAACAGGCCATATCTCCTGTGTCTGAAGTGATCTGGAAGATTTTTATGAAAGGATTCCCAGTGGGAATAGGTTATAAAGTAGTAGCAGAGCTGGTAATGATGAATATTTACTGTTTCTTATTTGTTTTCTCATTGTTCATGTGTAATAATGAATACATTACTCATTACTTCTAATCAGTGGATATTGTTATGTAAATTTCACAGCAATTATCTATACCTTTTTAGCAGGGTATTTTAATTCCCATTTATGTAATTTTGCTTGAATATGCATTTATTTATTTATTTATCACCAAACAAATAGGCATCTCCGGAAGCTCAGAGATACGTAACGTAGTATGAAGGCACTCGTGTGGTGGGTGGTGGTGACGTGCAGCATGGGTGACCCAAGGCCTTGCTGCTCAGACGTGGGCCATGCACCTGCAGCGCTGGCATCACCTGGGAGCTGTGCGAAGTGCAGGGTTTCAGGCCCCACGTCAGACCCGCTGAACCAGAACTCTGCATTTTCACAAGGTCCCCCCATAATACACATGCACATTCAACGGTGAGAGTCACTTTTCTCAGTTATTCTCATGAAGCACTCCGTGTTCCATTCTGATCTGATTCTGTTGGAGCTCGTTACAAAATTGTGAAGGTGGGTGTTTAATCACTCTATTTGTGGTTTTTTCTGAGCATGACACATTATTTGATAGAACAAAGTTTTGTAGTATTATGGATGAATGATCCTGGCCATCGCTAAAAGTTAAGTGAATACCTAAATTATTTTCCCAGCACTTGGAGTCTTTCAAAACTCAAACCATGTTTTGAAAAGCACCATTTTCCCTTTTATATCTAAGTCCATATGAATTCAATTTTGTGGGAAATTTAAGCCACATGTTTCTGATTCATTTACACTTAACCCTTGAGAAGGTTGTGTTACAACGGCAATTGCCTGTCCAAAAAAATCTCAGTCTTTTAGTAAATCCTTCATAAGGATCGAGAGATGGGGAAAAGAGAAATGGGGAGAAGCCACTGGAGAGAGCCCAGAACAGCTGGGGCTGGGGTTCAGCACCCTGAAGCTGGAGGCAGGTCTGAGCAGAGTCCGTGTGCGGACAGCTTCTGTTTATCACACATCTTTGGCAGGGACAGGGAGGGATGACACAGTCCCATGTGCTGGAAAGAAACGGGCATGTGTACGTCATGCAGCATAGACAGAACCCTTATTTCTTACTACCTGTGCATTAACATCTCTCCCTTCCCTCCCAACTGTATCCATATCACTGTGTGAGATGGCTGTGTTGTGACCCCCGTGAACCAACCTCTTGCATGGGGGGACAAAGTTCTGTCCCCGTAGTTGCTGGGAAAGCCTCTGTGGGTGACAGGATGAAAGAAGCAACTTTGATGATCTTCACTTTGAGTATTGATTATAGTTTGAGCTGATGTATAACCAGAGAACCTGAAAAATTCATTAAGCTTCTTTTCGCCTCTTGGTAAAGCTTGTCTTCTTGCTCATGGAATCATATATTCACTGTGACAGCTTTTTTTTGATTGATGGATAGTATGTATAAATGCATGTGTACACACGAGAATATATGTCATGAATAAAGAGTGAGTGTTTATGGTGGGAGAAAACAATGATCAAATGAATCATGTTTTCTGTTTAGACCTCTGTCCCTACATTTAGTGAGTTTGTTTAGATAAGAGGACTTGGCTTGATTACAGTTCTTAGTAGCCATTGATAAACGAAAGGGCATTTGAATTCCATGTCTAACACATTATTCCAGGGAACCAGTAAATACATATTCATATGACAGATGCTCTAATCAAGGCTGAAGGTCTTACTTAAATATTTTAAAAAGCAACCTTGGCACTTGAAGGCAAAGCAAATGCGAGCCAAGATTGTGATTTTGCCAGTTTTCCCCTTGCTGTAGGCATTCACATGATCGTCTTTTGTTGTGGCATGTAATGCCTTCAAACATGCCATGCCCTTTTTCTCGAGAAAGAGCTTTTCTCCTCTGTCATCAGCTGCCTGACTCTTTCCTTCCAGGATCCCCCGATGTCAGTCTGTGAGCCTTCCCTTGCCCTCTGTCTCGGGGCAGCACCCACCATCTGTGCTTCCCACATATCCTGGGCTTTACCTCTCTTCTAACATTGGTGATTCTGGTGTATAATTAACCGTTTCTATGCCTGTCTTCCCCAGGGCAGGGACTCTGCCTTCTGTACCTCTATGCCCACCACCGAATGCAAGGTAATTACTCAGTCAAATTGTTGAATGAATAAATCTGTGACTTAAGCAGTATCTCAGACTAGCTCTTCAAAGCTAACCACCTTCTAGGGATGCCCAACTTAAAATCTGAGCTCGTGGATTGAATTTGTTAAGCGTTCTACAGATGAACCCAGTGTTGTCAGTTCATGTCACATGGAAGCCAACCTCGCTTCTCTGAGTAGTCTGGGCTCCTCTCTGCTGGCCACCTTGTGGATACCCACGGTGGGTCGAGGAGCCTGTGTCAAGGAATATGGTGGCTCACTCTGGCCGTCATGACTAGAAAAAGAGTCCCAAGCAGATGTACCCAGAGGGCCTTTGTTCAACTGTTGGAAGGTAAATGCTGTGTGGTTTCCATTAGGCCAGCACGCCCCATACCTCACTTGCTCCATTCTTTAGGTTGTTGAAAACATGTCCCAGTTTTAAAGACTTTCACAGATGACATTTTCACAGTTTCCTTCTGTAACCTATTCCATTATTTGTTTAATAAGTCTCTCTGTCAGAAATGTATTCTTTTGCTCTCATCTAAATCCCAGAATGCCCATTTTCCTCCATTTGGTCCCCAGTAGAGGGGGGAACAGCTGGCCACCTCAAAGTGTTCTCTCTCCATCCCTTGGATCATGTGTCATCTCCTTAGGGTTTCCAAAAGTCTCTCATTATATTTGTGAGTAAAAATAAAACTTGAACTTTCAACTCCCGAGTTTATCACCAGAATATCCAGCTTCCTTGGTCGCCTCCCGCTCTCCTACGGGTCTTCTCCCTCGCTGTTTTCTGTGTCCTTTTGTTACCGTCATGGGAAACTGAACTTATTCCTGCACTCTGTCCTGCATTTGGTCTTCCTCTGCAATTGTAAGCTTCTTGAAAGCAGAGATTGCATGACTCTTCTTTGCATTGTCTGAAATGCCTAGTACCTAAAAATTGAATTTTTAGCAGCTGCTCTTTACTTTGATGTACCTTAGCCCGGTTTGTCTGAAATTGATCAAAAAATGTAGCTGGTAAACTTCATTCCAACTCATAGGGAAAAGTCTGTATATAACAGAGGCATTTTAGAAAGCGAAGCTCAGCACCGACATTTAATGTGAAAAGCACAATGCGGAACAGAGAAGAGTCTGCAGTGTATATAATTTCAGAGTTCTTTAGTCGTCAACAAGGCAGTGGACATTTCTAGGTAGCATTAAAGCATGTTCCGTTACGTGCATTTCCATGGTGCAATCCAATATAGAAACTGAATTTGTCAGTATTACAGATAATTAGGATAACAGTAACACCAGTAATTACTGTGAAGGGATTTCTGTATGGCATAATGAAGGCCCTCAAACTATTTAGGAATTCTTGGATGAAAGAAGATACAGAAGCAAGAGTTCTGGTGTTGAAAAGACAAAAGCAAACTGTGTTTGAAATATGTTACCAAACGTCATGTTTTTATGAGCACAGAGTGGCAAAACATCAGGATACAGCTGTTGATTTTGGATGCTCTTTTCAGAGCCAACGACCCCTGTGCAGGGAAGAGCCTGTCCGGATAATCAGAGTGAAGCGCATCACCCTTGCGATGACTTACCAAATTGTATGCCTGTCCTGGAGATTTCCCCTGATGTCCTAGGAAGTGTTTGGCTAAGTGGAACCACAGAGCTATGGGCTTTAATATTTAACATCAGAACCAGGCTTTGGCAAGATATGCTGGCATAGCCCAAAACCATACTCTCAGTTCTCTGGATTAAAGGAAAAAAAAAAAAACACCAAAATCAGAAACTCATGTTAAAATTAGAGTTTACTATGACATGTTTTATACTAACATAATTTTGCAGAAAAAAAAAATAACCACTCCGTTTTAAATCATAGTATGCAGCAAGACAATTATCTACTAAACTCCCATGATAAACACAAAGGTAATACTAAATAACTATTTCTGAAACTTAGTGTATCATGTTATTATTAACATTTGTGTTGGGGGAGACATCCTTTATTAAACATTTAAGCTACACATCTCAGAACTCTATTTTTGGCAACTGATAGCAAAGCTATAAAATGCAGATAGCTTATATGTTATAGTTCTGTCAAATACTTAGCCTTTTCATTAAGGAAAAAAGAAGAAAAGAAAAACCCCACGTCAAGCCATTACTAGTGGCATGACCTTTGCTCAAAAGATCCATGTTTCAACATAACACTCTTGCACCCCTGGGAGCAGTAAAGGCCAAAGGGCAGCCCTTTCTGTTAATGGTGGTACATGATTCTAGGACACAGGGTCAGTGGATATTTCAATTAGTACCAAGAGTCTATTATTGTACCAAAGGACACAAATAAGTAGCTATAAAAATAATCAAGTTAGAAAACAAATTAGAAATTAATAAGTTTCATGAAACTGCCTTCCATGACTAGAGACATGTTTAAGTCTAAACAAGCTATTCTATTTGAAGTTGGTAGAATAAGTTCAGAATATATCAAAGAAAAATGACCCTTAAGACATTTTCCTAGTTTACTCAGTTCTGCTTGCTATGTGCTTTCTAATTTTTTTTCCTTTCAGAAGATGTGTTTTTTTCCATTTACCTGAATATGACTTTTTTCCATTTTCTGCAAACCATAGGAGTCATTTCTTGAGTTGTTGGGTTTTTGGTTTTTGTGTTTTTTTTTTTTAACATTTCTTTAGAGAATGAAAATGTCTTGTCACTTATGGAGCACCTTTTCATAGTGTTTCTAGTGTAGACGATCATAAAGAAAAGGCGTTCCTGGGAGCCTAACTGCGCATGGCACCATGTGCATCGTAACCCATCACCCACCAAAATGCGCCTGCTGGCAGTCAAGCAATGATGGTGGATGTTCACAATGACCCTGAGGTGTTCGGTATGATTTTGGGCGAAGGATACTTTGTTATAGTCAGACATTTTGGAAGTAAGATATATGAATAATAATTAGTGAACAATATTTAATTGCCTATAATGGATAAGTGGGAGATTTCTGCAGCCAAGCCCGCCTGCCCCCAACAGGTTATCGTTTCAGACAGACGCACGGACACAGGCCCTCTGGCAAACAGATTTAAAGACAGTGGAAATACTGACCCAACACTGCAGTGGGTATAAATCTTTAGTGGTACACCAGGTTTACATCATTACTGCCCAGACAAATTGGTCATGCTTTTTTATTCTCACAAATCACTCTCTTTCTTGATAGTTTTGTTTTGCAAATAGTGACCCAGACAGAGTGTATCATTTCAGATGGAAAATTCAGGATGTTGATACTGAGTTACACCAGCCACCCTTCCTTAACCAGAAATGCAGAAAAACACAGGTTACCAAGATCTTTAAGGTTTACTTTACTTTGTGTTTCTAAAAGAGAAGTATTTAAGGAGAATTAGAGATTGGGTGTTGGGGGAGTAGGGGAGGTGTCTGCAGAGTTTTCTGAGTGGCCTCTCATCTGTCCCAGCCATGGGCTTAAAGTCCTTGAGGCCTCCTGAGCTCTTTTTAATGCAAGTGAAATTTCTGGTGTTTCCATCTGCCAGTTCAAAATGGAATTTAATCTTGAGACTGAGGGAAAGAATTAACATTCATCAGTACTTCTTAAGAAAGAGCACAGTCTATGCTTTGGCACACACCAAGCTTTATTACTAAATTTAATTTTGTTTTCCAATTAATTTTATCCAATAGAACAACTGTTTTCAAAGCTAATATTTTATCAGCAATAAAGTAAAATCCCTTATTCCTACTTCATATCTTTGAGTCTAGCTCATTGAATTTAAGGGAGGGATGATGGAAAGAAAGAGAAAACTGGCTGATTTTTCAAGACAAAGTGAGAGCATTAACCAATATAGGGATAATAGAAGGAGGGAAGGCTTGGGGAGAAAGATTTCATTTTTATATATAACAGGTTCAAATTGTTGTCAGCATCTCCAGGTGCGATACCCAGCAGGCAATTAGGTTAATGGATGTGGTTTTTAAAAGAGAGTTCAGAGCTGGAGAGGTAGAGTCCCCTGCATGAAAATGATTATTGATGTCACAGGATGGACTAGCCTATGGAGGCTGCAAACAGAGATAAAAAATGAGTCATAATTTGGGGTTCTCCCCCCAAAATATGGAGAATTCCCATTTTATTCAAGAGAAAGAGAGTTGGCAGCGTCGATTTTTGCAAGAAACACGAAGACCAAAAAGAAGCCACTCACGGCATTAAGCTTCTAGAAAATCATTTGAGATTGCAGTGGGAGCCACTGAAGCCAAATTGCCAGATGTTGAGAAGACAGTGTGACGTGGGAGTGGAATGTCAGTGACCCTCATGCAATGTTGGGTAGAGAAGGGTAGAAATGGAACTTGGTATTTATGACTCAATTGAATAGGAAGGCCAAGAAAAGGTCATGAAGCTGAGATAAATCAGCCAGCAAGGAAGGAGGCATTGATGATACAAGGGGAAAGTAACTCAGGCAGTGAAGTCCCAATTACTCATCCAGAATGAGCAGAGGTGGAGACGGAGGTGTGCTGGCAGGTGGGTTGAGGGGACTGTGAAATTATAGACACAAAGAGTTACCAACCAGAACGGTTTTGCTTCTTGGGTCGTGATGAAGTTTGTCCCCATACAGCACCTTGTAAAATACGAGATACTAAGTAAGATTTCAGTAAACACATGAGTCTGGCTTTTAACACTTCTGATTTTGCCCATTTAAATATAAGCATGTTCTAGCATGCTGGAGGCATGAAGGAAGGCCAAAGCAAAATTTGGTGTGTACATAGCAAAAGGGAATTGGAAGGGCTAGCAAATTTAACAGGGATGGGAGAGAGGCTCCATGTAAAAGTGACAGAACTGAGATTTACCTTGCTTTTCAAAGAGAAGACTGGGTGGAGACCTCGTTCTTATTCTCAGAAACATAAAGTTTTATGAGGATGAGTCTGGCCAGTTTTCCCCTCCTCTTAACGGAGGCCAAAATAAGGGGAAATGAGTTTAAATTAAAGGCGATTCTTTCATCTGTGTCTTAGAAACTTGAAGAAATGTTAGGATGGGATTCTAACGGGCTGTGGAGAATCTTTAAGGGGGGACAAAAAAAAGCTTATCTGTTTTAAATAATGTACATTCAATTGGCTGCAGTCAAGGATCAAAGCAGGGTGATTTCTTGAAAACTTTCCAGTTAGTGACTTGATAACTTCAGTGGGTGAAGTTTGTTTGAGAAATGCTACTATTTGTTTTTTTTAGCCTATACCAAAACTATGAAATAAAGCACTGTGTGTGTGTGTGTGTGTGTGTGTGTGTGATGTCTCTAGGAGGGACATTAAAGTCGTACTTAATGAATTTTGAAAAAAGAACAACTACGTTTATATGTTAGTTTTAGATTGTTTGCAGACAGTGAAAATACAGGTCTTCTTTAGCAGTGGCTATAAAACATGTCTCCAGAAGTTGTCATTGGACTTTGCTTAAATGTTTCTCAAAAAAAAAAAAGAGAGAGAGAAAGAAAGAAAAAAAAAATGGTCTCTAGTTCATTCAGACCTCTAGTTCTGACCCTGATTCTTTTGTCTTGCATTGTCTTATTTTCTGGTCAGAGTAATTCAACAGGTGTGATTCCTCATTAAAAGCTTCAGAATATTCAGACAGATTACAGACTATGTTTGTTGTAAGTGTATTCTAATGATACTGAATGACCTGAAATTACCCAGTTTGTGTTAATCCCTGGAGATTACAAGAATTACACCAGTCGCAGGCAGAAATTGTATGCACTTGCCCATCACAAAAATAAACTGTGATCATGCTTCGATGTTCTTAATAATGTTAACAGTTCAGTGAAAAGAGTCCGCAGTGGAGATAAACAGGAACTTTGCCACTAATCTCTCACAGGTTACTCAGAAACAGAAGGAATGTTTTTTATGGCCATCCCTTCGTTTCTCTTCATTATTTGGTTGCTCTTTGAGTACAAAGCTGTTTATGTCTCTGCTTCAGGCAAAGGCTCCGTGAGTGATTTGCTCTTCATTGCTTTACACAATTTGACCAAGGTCCGTGGTGTTTTAAGTAATCAATCCTCGCTCCATGTTCACTTTTTTATGTATTAAAAAAGTAATACTCATGTAAAATAACAAATAGAATAAAATTCCAGTTTAATTACTTTGCTTATTACCGCTTTCCCTGGGGTGTTTATTGTTTTTGGAACCCGTTGTTATGAGAGTAGTAAGAAGCCATCACAGAGCGCTAACGTGACTCACTGGACCCCTCTCTGGGGAGCCTTACTGCCGCGCATGCCTGGTTCGCTGTCCCCCAGCAGCGCATGCGCAGGTCCCAGCTCTCGAAAGTCCTCTGGCACAGTCAGCAGACTGTGGCACGCACACCGAATGACCCCCCACACGCACCGCTCCTCATCTGTTTAGGCTTTGCCTGTGGCTGTTCTTGCAGTACAGAAGGAGAGTTGAATACTTGAAACAGACTATTTGGCCCATAAGGTTGAAAATATTTATTTGGCTATTTATAGAAAAAGTTTGCTAGTGGTTCTCCATCCCCCTGTAAATTATTTGGGCTCTGTGTCTTTCTAGTTTTATCTCCCACTCTTGTCTTACTCTTCGTCACTTGGGCATCCTGTGTCCCAGCCAAACTGACATTCCTTTTTTTTTTTTTTTTTTTTTTTAATATATCCTTCATCATGCCTGTGTTTTCATCTCATGCCCTTTTCTGACCTCTGCAAATTCTTCTTCCCTTTTAAGTTTCAACACACGTGCTTTCTCACCCAAGAAGTCGTATCTGATTCCACCAGCATGGATTACTCTACTTGTAATCTAAGTGTCTATCCTGCGTTTTATGGGTTCTTCCTATCCCAGTCCGTAGCGTGTCCACGAGCACAGGCCTCTCCCCAGACTTAACTTCCAGGATAATAAGGGCTCAGCCCTCTGGGTGTGTCTGTTCTGTGAGTCCCAGCACAGGCTGTTGGGCTTCAGTCCCCATCATCATCAGCCTAGTGAGTGACAGATCACTTGTTCTTGATGTCAAAGAACACTACATGAAATCACCGGATAATCACAAAAGCATTGAAATTCATCTATGCTAATGGAGTCCCTAGATAGTTCTAGCTTTCTGTGCCCTGCACAGAAACTCTACCTGCCGGTTTGGGCAACTGTTTCCAGCTCTGAAATAATGGGGTTTCAGATTCCCATGTGGTCATGGCCTCTGTTTGAGCAGCTCGCTCCAGAATTGGGGAGATGAGTCTGAATTCTCACAGTCCTTCCTGCCAGTAGTCTGCGGCCGGCCGATGGCTTTCAACACTCATCAGAGGACACTTTCATTGCTTGCGGTATCCTTCCAGCCCATCAGGTCAACTTTTAGTGGTGTTTCCTTACTAGTCACTTCAACTTATCTCGTGAAGTTAGAATTCAGGTGAGCATTATACGCTTAACTCAACACAGATACACCTTGTTCTTCACCTTCTTAGCACAATTCTAGTTAAGTTTACTATCAGCATATATATTTGTGTATACACACACACACACACACACATATACATAAAATCTCATATCTTTCCTACTCTAGTGACTATGTCTTATTCATCTTTTGATCCCAAACAGGGTAACATACTGCCTTTTACTCACTGTACACTGTAGAAATATTTGAATGAATCCATTCCTTATCCTCTTGGCATTGAACTTCAATTGAGGCCTTCCCCTCAGTTCATGCTAACGCTGTTCTCTCTTTTATGATGCTTCTCCCTAGTTTGCACTGGCCTAAAAATGAATCTCACCTGGGATGATTAAGTCTTCTTCCACATGCTCCCTCAGTTGGGCCTGTGTACTAGAAACAGGTCCCAAAGGCACTTTTCTCCTTTTCTGACAAGTTTTGCAGTAAGTTAATGGCTATATTGTCCTTTCGTCCAGCTGGTCAATAATGGCACGCTGTGAGCAGTCAGAGTTTACATGTCGGCAAGATGTCTGGAGGTATGCACCATTGTTCTCTCATGTTCTTTTGCCATTGGAAAGCAATTGCTTTGAACACCAAAAAACGATTACAGAAGATTATACCTTTTAAAGGCAATCTCTGCATCTTGTTCAGTGTGAGAACACAGTCTGCAAAATGTAGTGTGACTTGCACAGCAATTACTCACCTTGTTAGATCTAATTTCAGAATGCCTCAGTTGCTCATTATTTTAGCACATTTTTTAAAATGTACCCAACAGCAGTGTTGAAACTGCAGTTGTCTTGAAGACTGTTGTGTTGGCGCCTACTGATTGCACCAAGCTATACACACTTTTTTCAATTTAAGCACTTAGAGGACACTGAGATCAATTTCTTTGTTTACTAAAGTCTTGTTAATTTCACATAACTATGTCATGCGTTGAATATGGTGACTCTTCCAAATAACCAGAGCTTGCTACATTTAGGAACCAAATATTTTTTTCTATATTATCTTTAGTATTTAATAGGAATTTTTTAAAAGATTTTTTCATTTATTTGAGAGAGAGCAAGAGTGCAAAAGCAGGGGGCAGAGGGAGAGGGAGAAGCAGACTCCCTGCTGAGCAGGGAGCCCAACATGGGGCTCAATCCCAGGACCCCAGGATCATGACCTGAGCTGAAGGCAGATGCTTAACCGACTGAGCCACCCAGGCGCCCCAATAGGAATTCTTTTCATGTATTTTTAATGATTCCCTATCTTCTTCAGCAGTGTACTCAAATGATAATTAAACCTTACTTGATGGTTCTAGGTCATCTATTTGCATTGATTATTTCATTGAGTTATTAAGATATAAAGAACTGAATGCTCTTATAGTAAATAACAGATTTAACAGATTGTTAAAATATTTTAGTCGTTTTTATAAGGCTTCATCTGTAGTCATCTATGATTTTTCACATCTAATCTTGTGTCTTTGATGCTATTAATATGCTGTCTTATGTTACATCCAAGTTCCAGGGTGAATATGTTAAGATGACTGACTGCCATCCATATAGAACCCACTCCTCATGTGAAGGCAGTATTGTATAGTGATTACAAGTGTGCACTCTGTTTTAATCCCGGTTCTGCTACCTACTAGCTGTTAATCTTCGGCAAGTTACTTAATCTTTGCATTTCTCTCCTCACTTACCTCATCTATTAAATGGGCTTAATAGTACTTGCTTTCTAGAACTGTGAGGATTAGGTGCATAAGACAGTGTCTAGTGTATGGAAAGCTAAATAGCTGTATTATCCGTTTTTGTTGTGGATAACTAATGGATAAAGTACCTCAGAGACTTTCAGATTTTGGCCAGTCATATTCTAGGTCTGAGGATCACTAAGAGTATAGATTGCTTTTCCTGTCTCCCACAATTTTTAGATTACCCTACCCTTTTCTAGAAGTCATACAGATGTAGAATAAGTAGAGTCAGCCTTGTATCTACCTATGTAATTTAATTGGTAGTTAGCCTAAACTAGAGTAAGAGTTAGTTGCATATCTGCCTATGTGCACACACTGTTGAGTACTGTGAATAACCACCCACCCCGAACCAGAGCGCTGAGTGCTTCACTTACACCAAATCACGACAACTCAGAACAGCCCATCACTAGTTGTGGAGACTAAAAAAAACGTTACAATAGCCAGCAGAATCTAAACTTGGGCCTTTCTAAAACCATACAATGAACTAGATTCTTACCTCCCCTACCCCTCAAAGAACATGCAACTGTCCGTACAACACCTATCACCATGGGTCTAGTTGGAAGGGATTGCTTATCACCTATGACAAAATCCCACACTTGAAACTCTGTGGTTGTTTGGTTCCACATACTCCATTTCTCTTTTCAAGATTTGAGAAAGCTAAATGCCACAATTCCATCCTCACTTTTGGAAATATCAGATGGAATGATACAATCAGGATGAGTATCTCCAAGTTCTTGCCTGCCCTTAAGCCTTCCAACCTCAACACTCCACCCATCTTTAGTAGGTTCAAGGGCTACCCTGTCCAGAATTAAAGCCACCAGCCACAACTGGCTCTTTAAATTTCAATTAATTATAATTAAATGAAGTTAAAAATCCAAATTTTCTTTTAATTAGGCAAGTCAAGTGCTCAATAGACACATGTAGCTAGTGGTGACCATACTGCACCCATGTAGAACATTTCCATCATGGCAGAAAGTTGGACAGTGTTGTAGAAGGATATTCACAGGGACATGTGATACATACACGTATTATGAGCTAAGGTTTGGGATTTGTGTCCTTGTTAGTCCACTGCTGTACATAGGACAGGATCTCTGGGGAGCTTCAAGGCTTCCTCTTGCCTTTCAGAATGAAACCTGGGCTGACTAGAGTCAGGCCTGAGTAGAGGCTACTTTTCGGTTTCTCCCGGGCCCCACCTGTGTCTTGCCTGTTCTTAACCGTGATGGACAGTATGAAATGGAAGAGAGAGGAAGCTGTTCAAGAGAATCACAGGAGCAGAGATGCCAAAGAGAGAAGAAACCCAAGAGAGATTTCTCCAGAAGATTCTAGGATCTTTAACTTCTTCCATGAAAGTGATTATCTACTTTTGGGGTCTTAGTGATTCTATTTGAATCATACCAAAACTTCTTTCTTGGAAGGAAATGGGAGATGGACAACTTTTAGGTTTAAACCATGAGTCACCTCCCATCGTTGGGTTATGAAATCATCTTAGTAGGTTGGTATCAGCCATTTTTAAGGAGAATGAGGTAGAATAGAATAGATAATATCAGAGTATAGTAGATATAGAAATTTTTTTTATAATCTTTACTTCAGTTATATATATTATATATTTATGTACATTTATACTGGTTGCTATGTAAAATATTGTGGGCTGTGGTCAAAGTCTGAATAATACTGAGTGAGAATTATAGTTAACACAATAAGTAGAATTCTTTCTCTAACTTTCTAATGTCTCTTTCCATAATAGTGTTACACTTGCTTTGTCATATGTTTTATGTCATCCTTTTGTGGGTATCAGAACCATGAAAAATCCTACATAGAAAGCAGGTAATGGTCCCAAATCCTTAAGTATGAGGCACAAGTTTGGAAATCTTGGAAATATATGATGGAAAGAGTTCTGTTATGAAATTTGCAGAGTTGAGTGGAAGGAATCCTTTTTAGTTGGTTTTATGGGGGGAATATTGTTTATGTGCTCATAATGTTCTGTGTTGGGAGGTGCACACACAGAATATAACTACTTGTACAAGATAATTAAGGAAAATGGAGGTAAAGAAGAGCATATCCCTGGAAAGCATAGATCAGAGGTTCTCATTCATTCAACAAATTCATGGCGCACTTATTTAACTGGCATTGGGATCAGGGCTAAGCCCACAAAGATGAATATGGTGAGGTCCCTCCCTTCAAAAAGCTTGTTGTCTAATTCCAGAGAGACAAGTCCAGTAAGCAAACACCTGCAATGCACACGAGTATAAGACAACACAGGGGGCTGGTAGGTGTAGATGCGTCTTAGCCAGAAAAGGAGTATTTTCATCCTTGAGACCTTGCTTTGTCAAACCAGAATTTTCTGCCCCACATCACCCTCATCTTCCCCACCAAGTTGAAAATCTCTGCCCTTGATAGTGTATGTTCTTATGTAAAGTTCAGTGAGATCAATGCACAGCCATTCATAGGATTTATAAGTAGCTATAAAATGAGATTTTAAAATTCAGTTTGAGTCTTTTTATAGAATAATCGTGTTCATGATTCAGCACAGGTTTTTTTCATGTTACATTCATACTCAAGGGCTGCTTTTTTCCCACTGAAAGAATGCTAACAGGAATAAATTGAGTGGGATGAGCCTTCATTGTCACCTTTTTTCTTTGCTTAAGTATTTATAGTAAGAAGATTAAATGTGCAGAAGCTGTTCTTCCCATTCATGTAAACCAAAGATACAAGGAATTTAGGAAGTGCCTGGGCAGTGGTTTGGCCTAATGAGAAGAGAGCATCGAAATGGCAGCCAGGCAAGTTGGAGCCAGGCGCTTCTGGGAGGCTGAGACCTGGAAGTGACCAGCTCCAGCAGCCTGGCTCCTGCTGGGGACCTGGGTGGGGGCTAGGAGCAGGACCTGTTCACGCGGAACCTTGACTGGCAACTCTCACCCATCACTTCTCAGTTTTCTTGAGGGAGCACTTACAAGAAAACCCTTTCCTTTTAACCCCTTACCTCCTGTTGACCATTAGTTCCCATTTACAAATTAGGACATGTGGCTTGACCATGAGCAGTCTGTTTATGGACATAGAATATCTGAAGTTGTGGTTGCTCTATAAAGATATGAAGTATAATCTTTCAGTTGAATGCCTGTCTCTTGCGTCTTGGTCCTGTGCCTTGCAGTTATCAGAGTAGGAAGCCGGTCAGAGGTGTGAGCCGCGCAACCCTTTTGGACTACGCTGAATAGCTGTGTTTTGCTCTCCTGCTTTAGTAAAGAGATCGCAGTGGTTGGGTAGTGTTGTGTCTGCCTCCTACTTCTGAGCAGGATGGTCCGCACAGATTGCGCCCGCATATAGACAGACGCTCAGCTCCAAGAGGACCTTCTTGTCCTCCAGTGGCCATCACTACTCCACTGGGCTCCTTCCACTGGTTCTCTGCTGCTACCATGGAAGTCAAAAACACGACTATAAATATACATACACATATGTATACCCACACATGTTTTTAAAGGGCTTATGGTTTCTGAGAATGGTGAAAGGAAAAACTGTGTAAAGCAAAAACGCCCGAAGGATGGTGTATCCTGGCCCACCACCCATCTTCAGAGCTTCCTGGTGCCTCAGTTCCTGAGTCTTTCTGGAAAATGCAGGTCCAGTGCTTTGACTCTGAGCATCTCCCCCTGACCCGGACTTAGATTTCTGTCCTTCCCAGCATGCTGTCTCACTAGCCTTCCAGCTCCTAAAATCTCATTTATTTTTTTTAAAGATTTATTTATTTATTTTGGGGGGGAGGAGTGTGCATGAGTGGGGGGAGGGGCAGAGGGAGAGAGAGAGTGAGAATCTCAAGCAGACTCCCCGCTGAGCCCCAACTTTGGGCTCAATCCCACGACCCTGAGAATCATGACCTGAACTGAAATCAGGAGTCGGACGCTCAACTGACTGAGCCACCCAGGCGCCCCTCATCTCATTTATTGTGGTTTCCTCTGTTGTGACTCTCTTTATCCCTGTGGTTGTAAGACTTTTTCGTTTCTTTGTTGTCGTTTTAGTGGGGTTTTAGAAGAGATCTGGCTTCATGTGTGAGTTCAGTCTGTCATGTTTGGGGCATCTCAGAAGCCTCTTTTTAGGAAGAATTCCATTCAGGCAGGGATCCCAAACCTCTTGCTGCCTCTTAAACCTGCCTCACCTTCACGTGGTCTAATCTCTGAGCCTGGCCCACACAGATTTCTCACTCCAAGCTCATCCGAAGTGCAGGGAGTCTGAAATACATCTGGTCCAGGCCTCACCTTTCCATTAAGAATTGGTAGCCCCCCTCTTATTTTCACAAAAAACTATACATTTACTTTTCACTTACGACCTTATCTGTTTTTTTAGATTTATTTATTAAAGAGCAAGCAAGAGAGAGAGCACAAGGAGTGGGGAGAAGCAGAGGGAGAAGGAGGTGCAGAGGGAGAAGGAGAAGCAGGCTCCCCGCTGAGCAGGGAGCCCGAAGCGGGGGCTCAATCCCAGGACCCTGAGATCATGACCTGAGCCGAAGGCAGACGCTTAACTAACTGAGCCACCCAGGCGCCCCACGACCTTATCTATTATTATATTACCCAACTGTTGAGTTTAGGAACCATTTTGCACATCTAGGTATTCTGAACAATTTGCATGTTACCCGACATTTAATAGGCACTTAATAAATAACAATGGTAATTGTCACTACAAATTACGGAAATATGTTATAGCAGTTTTAAGTCTTAACGAATCTTCCCATATGAACTGGGAAGACACATTCTCAACCCAAACCAATGAGGACCAACACCGGGGGGTGGGGGGGTGGCCGCTACACTGGCAGACCTGGTGTCATGGGTGGTGGGGATGCAGGGAGGATGTCGCGGCCACCTGTGCCACTCTGTCTCTCACACATTAAAAATGAAAGGTGATATGTGAAAGAGGGGGACACTGTCTGGAGTGAAACAGACTCTTAAGCAAATATGCTTTAGTTTCTTCCACGTGTGGCCCAGACATTCAGCACTTGGAAATAACCTTAACTGCTCACCTGGCCACCGTGGTGCCTTCCGGATGAGGTGATGTCGGGATTCGTCTGTTGCATCCGGGGCTCAGAGTCCACGCAGTCTCTATTCCAGGCATCGCTAAGTGAGTCCACTGCCAGGAAAGCTACCACGTGTGGGTGCTGAGGGGATTCACCGTGGCTATAAAGCTTGTAGCATTTCTTTTCATTTGCACTCACTGAGAAGAGAGTTTCACTTGAGTTTGCCCAACCCGTATTATTATTTTACGTTTCCGCAGAGAGTTTTTCATCGTTGTCTCCCGTCCCCACCACGGTGCACACCGTCATTTCTGTGGCAAGTCTGTTTGTCAGAAAACTCTAATTGCTTTATGTGTGAGAACATTAAACTGCAATAAATTTATGTACACAGCTGCTCCATTACTAGAGAACAAGTTTTATCTCCTAATAAATTGATGTTTCTTTTTAGTGTCAACTAAAACCAAAATTTACATCCGAGGAAGTGAACCTTAACATTAAGTAATTGCTTCAGTGCTACCAGTGGTAAGAAGGGGTCCTCACCACCCAACTCTAAAAAGGCCGGAGCGAGGGAAACGGTTTTTCCCTCTGTTAATTGTTTCTTGAAAGCATAATTGCACAATGGCTTTAATTGAAATAGGAATAGAAGCTGTGCCCTTTTAAAGCAGATACTGTAAATAGTGTCATCATTTGGTATGAGTTATACCATCAGGGAAAAGACTAAAAAGCTTATTTATGTTGAAGGATAACGAGGGAAAAAGAGATTTGCTTTGGTGGTTTGTCTGGTGTTGCATTTAAGATAATGGAACAGACACTTAAAATTCTCTGGACTTTGATTAATATTTAATTGATCTTTTCTATAAGACTTTGAGCTGAACTGATTCCTAATAAAAGACACAACTTGGACAAAGGATTTATATGAATTTGACTTACTTTTAGAAGGTCTGAATTAAATTGGCCAAAGGCTGGTTTTCTTATTTCTGTGTTTATTATACTGCAAATGTGGTACTCTTTTAGAAATGGTGTACATTAAACACTTCAAGTGGCTGATCCCATGTGGAATAAATATGAAAAAGTATCGTGTTACTTTATGTTCATATTATGAACTGAAAGTTTATTATATATACGTGTGCATGAGAGAGAGAAAGAGAGGGAAGGAGACGGGGAGAGATCTCTTCATTCAGGTGTGGCACAGATCAGAAAACTTTCCCCCAATTTCTTTGCATCAGGGAGATTTGAGCAATAGAATGTCGACACAGCAGCCAAAATAAAGCCAAACTTAATCCACATATCTGCATTGTCCTAGGCCTGTCATCTCCTAGCTTGTTACCCTCAGCCTGTCATTTTCTCTCTCTGGGCCCCAGTTCCCTCATCAATAAAGTGAAGGGGTTGGTCTCAATGAATTCAGAGCTACTTTAAAATCTGAATGTTCTTTAATTCCAAAAGCAATGACTTTATTATGATCACAGAGTATGGTTAATAGTATAAGATTTTGAGTGGTCAGTCATTCCTTCCCTACCATGTAACTAACACTTAAATTTTCCTTTTCTTTGCCTTTAACCTTCCATTCGGTGCTTTTCCCAGCCATGTCTGAACTAGAAGAAAGGAAAGTAAATGGTCCGAGTGCAGATTGCATATTGTTCTATGCCAGTTCTATCGGTTATCTGGGAAAGGATTAAGTATTCCTTTTTTTTTTTAAGCCAGGGTGTTTTTTTAATGGCATTTGAATAAAATATTAAATGCCATGATAGAGACCAGCACACCCTCAAACACGTAGTTAAGCAATCTGTGATGGCCTGGCTCTAGCATTTTGGAATAGTTCTGAAGTGGATGGGATGACTTTTTTGGAACATCTCTGCTAGCTACAGGGAAATTTTTTTAAAAATAAAAGGAAAATCCTGTGAAAAATCTAGTAAGAAGCATGTTGGTTCTCCAGGGTAAAATTAAACGGTTTAACTAGAAGGTGACTCTCTTCCTCTTCAAAAAATCTAGTCTTCGTCTTCCATAAAGCAATTTTAAGTTAAAAAGAAAAAAAAGTGCCAAGTATTATGATATTTAGTTGGCATGTTCATTTCATGGCAATTTCTAAAAATCTCTTAGTAATATATATATATTATCATATACATATATGAATCTTGTGTAAGTTACATGTACTATATTTAAACTCTTTATAGTACTCGCAGTCGACTTTATTATCAACATTACTGTAAAGATTTAGTGTTGTTATGTCTTTGTTTATGGGATCCATTGTTGCTATCTCATGGAGTTATCTAGAGCCAACTCCTTGGTCAGAAACATAACCTTCAATTATAACATTGCTCCTATGGGAAAATGTGATCCACTTTATGATGCGGTTTCACATTGTGGTGAAAAGTAGAGAATGCCTGCATTTTTTAAAGTTTAAGCTTTTCAACTCATTATACCATCAGTTATGACTTGGCAAGATGTGAGCAGTGTGTCTTAGTTTGAAGTTTGCTCATGGATTGGATTTGAGTGGGATTTCAGCCCCTCCCCCAAGTGCATACAGAAAGGATTGTAAATGTATAAGTCAAACTTAAGCCTTAATTGGAAAATTTGCTACACATTTATACACTCATGTTTTTGGAATGAGAATTTAATTTGAAATGTTATAAAATAAAAAGATCTCTCTTCTGTGCAATGCCAAACATCTTGATATTCCAAACGTAGACTACAGTTATAGTTACTGATAAATCCTGGCTTTTCTCTTAAAAATTCAAAAGCTTGTTGTCCTTTTGTGCTCCTGCTTGTCATTAATCAGGCTTAACATTATTGGTGACATCTTTAACCAAATATTTTAATTACTGCTAAGATCCTGCCGAGAATCATGGTTCTAAGTTACAAGAACAAAAAATGAAGCTTCTCAAGTTTTTTTGGTTGTTGTTGTTAAATAATTGAAGATGTCCAATCAGCTTTTTTAAAAGATATTATCTCTTTCGTAATAATATCCATTGGGACTTAGAACCTACATAAGCCAAATAGCTCATCTACCAAAAAACGCTGAGATTACAGAGAACAGTGGTCTTGGTCAGGAGAGGGACACCCTGTACTGTGGCTTCTATTCTTTTCATGAGAAAAGTTAGCCAAACTATCGGTGGGATGAGGAACATACTCGGTAACAATATTAACATAACATCAGGAAAATGGGAAGATGAATCTTCGAGGGTTGGACTTAGAAAGGGTAATCATGACAGCAGTACATCACAGCTGTCATATTTAGTTCATTTAAAATTTTGATTTTCTGTAAAGTTTTCTCAATTAGTGAAACCTGAGTGCCCGTGAAGGGAATTAGATCAACAGCCCCTGCGGAGACTCTGTCACCAGCAAAGCAGATGCCACCTGCCAGCAACCCAGGTATCACAAGCCCGAGGGCCCAGGCTGGGGGGAGCAGACACATTGTGTTGGGACCTCGAAGGGAGTCCCTGCAGTGAGCCTGTAGCAGCAGAAACCAGCAGATCACTAGAGGTGCAGCTCTCTCTCCAACAGCACATTGTCATATCCCATCGGTCCCCTCTTCGTGAGCAACCCGGTCTTCCTTTTTGCTTCACTATCACTATTATACAGCCGCTGTGAAAAGTAACGAAGGTTCTTTTGTAGGGGTGTTGGTTGGAGTTATCAGACATGCTCATCCCTCTTCTACATCCTTGCTACATGTGATCTGATCCACTCCTACAGCTTAAATCATACCTCTGTATCTGTTGATGACCACTGCAGCTATCTCTGCAGTTTTCCTTCTCTCCTGAGCTGCAGGCCTGGATTTATAACAACCTATTCTGTGTCTCTGTTGAGATGTCATTTTAATTCATTGTACTCAGGGTTCATGAAGTGCCTGTTCTGTGCTCAGCACTGGGTTAGAGACGTTCTTATGCCTCATCTCATACTATATGCATACACATGAGATAGATATTATTATTTCTGTTAGAAGAATCAGAAGAAATCACTGCTCAAACTAGAAAGAGAAATTATAGGCTTTATATTCCATACTCAGGAGAGTGGTTACTGTGACCCTCTAGGACATAAAGTTGACTCATGTAGGAGTTATGCCCATCTGATTTCCAAAAATTATTTGAAGCAGTTTGTAAAAATAGCTGTCAAAGTTTAAAAGGTCACAAAAAGATAAAAGATATACTAGGATATTGGTGTGAGTAGCCATACTTGAACATTATCTCGGAGATTCCTGGTAGCCGAGGCAAAAAGGACAACATAAAATCCTTACTCTGTAACTAAAGGAAATACATGTTCAGCCGGAGAAATGCTTGCACTAGCACTAACTTCCAGGTCATTTTTAACATACATACTTGTAAAAGGAAAATTGTGTAACAAAATGACAATTTGCAAATGAAGGATTGTGTAAGATCCATGAATGTTCTTACTATGATCAATTGTTTATGTGATAGATGGAAATATATGAGAGCATCTCTAGAAATACCTTCTCTGGCATTTTATATTAGGAGTAATTTTTTACATATGTACTTTCCAAAATAGAAATTGTTTCGCAGATTGAATAACGTTTGCGAATATAGGTTGCCAAAAGCACAGAAATATTCATATTATAACCATTTGTCATATAGACTTCTGACCAAAGTTGAAGATTTATTATGTTGTAAAAATACTTCCCTGGGAATTTAAGTTAATATAACGTAGAAGTATTTAGTTTTCTGATCAATATTCTTGGCCTTATTATGAATAGTAAAATGCTCATATAGATTTTTGTAAATGCAGGGCCCCTGGGTGACTCAGTTGGTTAAGCATCTGCCTTCTGCTCAGATCATGATCTCAAGGTCCTGGGATCCAGCCCCACATCAGGCTCCCTGCTCAGCAGGGAGCCTGCTTCTCCCTCTCCCTCTGCCACTCCCCCTGCTTGTGCTCTCTCACTCTTGGTGTCAAATAAATAAATAAAATCTTAAAAAAAGAAAAAAAAAAAAAAAAGATTTTTGTAAATGCCCAAACAAAAGGGAAGACCACCAGGAAAGGAAAAATTCTGTTTCAGATTTCTCTCAGGAAAATCACCAACAATTTCTATCTAAAACTGCAAAACCAGTTCAACGTTCATGTTTTATCATGGTTTTTAAGAATATTCAAACTATCGGGCGCCTGGGTGGCTCAGTTGGTTAAGCGACTGCCTTCGGCTCAGGTCATGATCCTGGAGTCCCGGGATCGAGTCCCGCATCAGGCTCCCTGCTCAGCAGGGAGTCTGCTTCTCCCTCTCCCGCTCCCCCCTCTTGTGCTCTCTCTCTCTCTCACTCTCTCTCAAATAAATAAATAAAATCTTAAAAAAAAAAAAAAAAAAAGAATATTCAAACTATCATCAATTATTTTTATTGCCATGTTGGTAAATTGATTTTATCAAATGCCATACTACCACCATTTTTTATCAATTATAAGAGTCACAATTTTTCACAATTTAAAAATCTCTAATATCAAGATATTTCTTCCAATCAATGCCAGTTTGATTGTCAGCATTTTCTTCCTTTCTTAGAGATTTGTCAAATGTGTCATGATCGATTTCTTAAATTCAATGAAATACAGTTATAATTCATTTCATACACATTTCTTACATTTTAGTTCAGTTTGCAACACACACACACACACACACACACACACCCAAACCCCCAAACCATATTAATTACAGAAACAAAAACAAAAAACTTGATTTTGGCCACAAAAGTGTAGACGGTTACTTTTCTTAAAGTGTTGATGTAAAAAGGACTTGTATGGCTTCGTATTATTGGAAAGATGGAAAATCAACACCTTAACTGAATCCATGATATAAGAAACCTTAGTGACTTTATGGAAACAGTTTAGCAAATTTATATTGTTTCATGTAAATTTGTGTTTATCAAAAACGTTTTCAGGTTTATTAGATGTTCTGCATTTTATCCATCTATTCCATGGACTCCATACCTCTTCATAAAGTTCTCTAGATAATGTCATGCCAAGACCGTGGAGATGACATTTTGATGTCAAAACAAAATAATGTAGTGGGAACCTATAGAAACAATGTTGCAGTGACAAAATGAAATGTCAGTGGAGGTCTATTGTAGCATAATGTCAAAACAAAATGTCAGCCAAAATCCATGGAGACACTATTATGATATCAAAATGAAACAATATCAGAGGCAGTCTGTAGAGACATTACAATATGAAGAAAGACAAAACAAAATGGTATCTACAAAGACCTGTGACTTCTGAGTCTCAGTGAAGCTTCATGTCAGATAATGGGCTTGTGCCAAACACGGAAAATATTTCGGTACAGATCTTGCTTTACTTACAATGGGGTTATGTCCCAATAAACCCGTTGTAAGTTCAAAATATCATAAGTCAAACATGTATTTAATACACCTAACCTACTGAACCTCATAGCTTTGCCTAGCCTACCTTAAATGTGCTCAGAGCATTTACATCAGCCTACAGTTGGACAAAATCATCCAACACAAAGCCTATTTGATAATAAAGTGCTGAATATCTTGTGCACTTTGCTGAATACTGTACTGAAGGTGAAGAACAGAATGGTTGGATAGGTGCATGACCATTGTATCAGTTGTTTGTCCTTACGATCCCGCGCTGGCTGGGAGCTGTGTCCCCGGCCACTGCCCAGCACCATGAGGGAGTATCACACTGCATGTTGTTAGCCTGGGAAAAGATCTACATTCAAAATTCAAAGTACGGTTTCCACTGAATGCTGATCACTGTCACACCATCATAAAGTAAAAAAAAAGAAAATCATTAAGTCAAACCATCATAAGTTGGGGGGGACTGTCTGTATACATTTTCTAAATCTTTTTTTTGCAACTCAGGAAAATATCCAAAACTGATTCTTTAGTATAAATGTCTGTGTTCGTGCTGATATTTATATCTACATCTCTGCCTGTGTCTAGATCTAAATCAATGTCTATGTCTGTCTCTGACTATATTCTTTCTGGGCTTCTGTTGCTACTGCACACATAATTAGTTCTATTTGGTCTTGGCTTAGCTTCCCTGCACACTAGTGTTTGGACATCAGTTGAACGTAAAAATACAGGGAAGGCAGTGTTGCAATCTGCTTGTAAAGGGTCATACTGAGTTTTAACAGATGCCTTGCTCCATTCCTTTCTCCTCTGTCCTCAGGTATAAGCTGGCACTACCCCTGCCTTGGTGAGTCTTCAGGCATCAAGGCTGGTTTGGAAATGTGCACACGAATTCCTGTGACCTCTGCCCCTTCTGCTCATGATTCAGTAGCGCTCTGGCTAGGTACTTACTCTGCCTGTTTCCCAGCACTTTGAAAGTCATTGAAAGATCAAAAATTCTGTATTTATTGCAGAAAACAAATCTTTATTATAATCTGCAATCATGTTATTTTCCCCAAAACAAAGTTATTTAAGTTAGTAAAGTGTCCTTCCAATCCATGAGCATGGAATGTCTTTCCATTTCTTTGTGTCGTCTTCAGTTTCTTTCATTAGTGTTTTATAGTTTTCAGAGTACAGGTCTTTCACCTCTTTGGTTAGATTTAGTCCTACATAGATATCTTATTATTTTTGGTGCAATTGTAAATGGGATTGGTTCCTTAATTTCTCTTTCTGCTGCTTCATTATTGGTATATAGAAATGCAACAGATTTCTGTACATTGATTTCGCATCCAGCAACTTTACTGAATTCATTTATCAGTTCTACCAGTTTTTTTGGTGGAGTCTTTTGGGTTTTCTATATATGGTATCATCTCATCTGCAAAGTGTGAAAGTTTTTCTTCTTCCTTACTGATTTAAATGCCTTTTATTTCTTTGTGTTGTCTGACCGCTATAGCTAGAACTCCCAGTCCTATCCTGAATAAAAGTGGTGAGAGGGGACATCCCTGTCTTCTTCTTGACCACAGAGGAAAACTCTCAGTTTTTCCCTATTGAGGATGATATTAGATGTGAGTTTTTCCTGTATGGCCTTTATTATGTTGAGGTATGTTCCCCCTAAACCTACTTTGTTGAGGGTTTTTATCATGAATGGATGTTGTAGTTTATCAAATGCTTTTTCTGCATCTATTGAAATGATCGTATGGTCCTTATTCTTTCTCTTGTTAATGTGGTGCCTCATGCTGATTGACTTGCAAATATTGAACCACCCTTGCAAACCAGGAATAAATCCCACTTGATCGTGGTGAATGATTTTTTTTTTAAATGTATTGTTGGATTTGGTTTGCTAGTATTTTGTTGAAGATTTTTGCATCTATATTCCTCAGAGATATTGGCCTGCTGTTCTCTATTTTTGTGGTGTCTTTATCTGGTTTTGGTATCAGGGTAATGCTGGCTTCATAGAATGAATTTGGAAGTTTTCCTTCCTCTTCTATTTCTTGGAATATTTTGAGAAGAATAGGTATTATCTCTTCTTTAAATGTTTGGTAGAATTTGCCTGTGAAGCCATCTGGCCCTGGACTTTTGTTTGTTGGAAGTTTTCTGATTACAGATTCAATTTCTTTGCCGGTTATCAGTTTATTCAAGTTTTCTATTTCTTCCTGTTTCAGTTTTGGTAGTTTATATGTTTCTAGGAATTTATCCATTTCTTCCAGGTTGTCCAATTTGTCGGCATATAGTTTTTCATAATGATCTCTTACAGTTGTTTGTATTTCTGTGGTGTTGGTTGTTATGTTTCCTCTCTCATTTGTGATTTTATTTATTTGGATCCTTTCTCTTTTCTTTTTGATTAAGTCTCACTAGAGGTTTATTAATTTTATTAATTTTTTCAAAGAACCAGCTTCTAGTTTCATTGGTCTGTTTTATTGCTTTTTGTTTCTGTTTTTGTTTTTTAGTTTCTATATCATTCGTTTCTGCTCTAATCTTTATTATTTCCTTCCTTCTGCTGGCTTTAGGCTTTGTTTGTTGTTCTAACAAATATTGTTAAAATGTCTATACTATCCAAAACAATCTACATAGTTAGTGCAATCACTGTCAAAATATCAACAGCATTTTTCACAGAACGAGAACAAATAATCCTAAAATTTGTAAGGAACCACAAAAGAGCCCAAATAGCCAAAGCCATCCTGGAAAAGCAAAGCAAAGCTAGAGGCATCACAATTCCAGACTTCAAGTCATATTACAAAGCTGTAGTGATCAAGACAGTATGATATTGGTACAAAACTAGACACACAGATCAATGGAATAGAATAGAAAATCCAGAAGTGAACCCACAACTCCATCATCAATTAATCTTTGACAAATCAGGAAAGAGTATCCAATGGGAAAAAGACAGTCTCTTCAACAAATGGTGTTGGGTAAACCAGACAGCCACATGCATACACAAAAATAAACTCAAAATGGATTAAAGACCTAAATGTGAGACCTGAAACCATAAAAGTCCTTGAAGAAAGCACAGGCAGTAATTTCTCTGACATCGGCTGTATCACCTTTATTCTAGATATAGGTTTCCTGAGGGAAGGGAAACGAAAGCATAAATAAACTATTGGGACTACATCAAAATAAAAAAGCTTCACAGTGAAGGAAACAATCAACAAAACTATAAGGCAACCTATGGGATGGGAGAAGATATTTGCAAGTGACATATCTGATAAGGGTAGTATCCAAAATATACAAAGAACTTATAAAATTCAACACCCCAAAAGTGAATAATCCAATTAAAAAATGAGCAAAAGACATGAACAGACATTTCTCCAAAGAAGACATCCAGATGGCCAACAGACACATGAAAAGATATTCATCATCACTTATCATCAGGGAAATGCAAATCAAAACTACAATGAGATATCACCTCACAAGTGTTAGAATGGCTAAAATCAACAACACAAGAAACAAGAGGTGTTGCGAAGGATTTGGGGAAAGGAGAACCCTCGTGCACTGTTGGTGGGAATGCAAACTGGTGCAGCCACTGTGGAAAATAGTATGGAGGTTCCTCAAAAAGTTAGAAATAGTACTACCTTACAATCCAGTAATCACATTAGTGGATATTCACCCAAAGAATACAAAAACACTAATTCAAAGAGATATATGCACCCCTATGTTTGTTACAGCATTATTTACAAAAGCCAAATTATGGAAGCAGCCCAGTGTCCATTGATAGATGAATGGATAAAGAAGATTTGATATATATATGTAATGGAATATATTCGGCCATAAAAAAGAATGAAATCTTGCCATTTGCAATGACATGAGCGGAGCTAGAGAGTATAATGCTAAGAGAAATAAGTCAGTCAGAGAAAGACAAATACCATATGATTTTACTCATATGTGGAATTTAAGAAACAAAACAAATGAGCAAAGGAAAAAAAAGAGAGGCAAACCAAGAAACACTCTTCACTATAGAGAACAAACTGATGGTTGCTAGAGGGGAGGTGGATGGGGGGATGGGTGAAATAGGTGATGGGGATTAAGGAGTGCACTTGTCATGATGAGCACTGGGTGATGTATGGAAGTGTTGAATCACTATATTATACACCTCAAACTGATATTACACTGCATATTAACTAACTTGAATCAATAATATACAACCTTAAAAAATTAAAAGAGAAAGCATTAAATTGGAAGCTTATTGTACACCTGAAACTAATATAACATGGCATATTAATTATATTTGAAAAAAAATTAAAATAATTTTTTAAAAATTAAAGTGTCAAAGTCTTTGAACAACATTTTAGACAGAAGTGAAAATTTGACTACATGAATCAACTTATAAAGGTCAAAGAGTTTCTTATCCACATTTTAAACATTTTGTGTCTGTAAGTCAGTACTATTGATTTTTTTCTTTAGAAATTTACAAATGCCTGAAATAGACAAAAAGTCAAACTAGAGAAGGGAACCTCTTCTATGAATCCTATACCACAAAATAAGTAAAGATTTTTTCATTTGTTTCAGCTACAGTATAATTTTAAAGTCATGTGTAAGTAATATGATACAATAAAGTCTCAATTAACTAGAAATCAACCAAGCAAACCCACAATTAGCCAATATGTTTGCAAAAGTTTACTTTTAAAAGAAAGAGGTAGATGCCTACAAAAGTGCTGCTATTGGGAGTTTGTCCAAAAAAATCAGTGAGAAAGCAAAAGAGCTTTTGGGTATTATCCTGTAGTTGATGGAATAAGATTCAGCTCAAGTACTTCTTTTTCCTACTCAAATATTCAGTAATGAGAACTAAAGGTCATGAGAATCTTAAAACTTTTTAAAAACCTTAAATGATATCCATTATTCCTTCTATCCAAGAAGGAAGAGACTTTAGTGCTTTCTAAAAAGATTTTCAAAAATAAAAAAATTTAAAAAATAAAAAGATTTTCAAACTCAGGGATTGTAACAAACATACAAAAAAAGGACTTTTGGTAAGCTCTTAGTTAATCAGAGTATCAATTGATTCTTCTAAGACTGATTATTCAAGACCTTATACCAGGTTCAGTTTGCTTATATTAATTCACATGCACTAGCTACAGAACTAAATCTCTTAGAAAATGGCGTCAGCTCTGTGTGTGGTGGGGGTGTGCTGGAGTCCTGGACTGTATTCTCAAAGCATGCTTCGGTATCTATAGTTAGGACTGCACTGTGGGAAAAGTCATGAAACATTCTACCATGAACATCAATGGGATAATTTTAAGAGATCCAAGTGGGAGCTGGTCACTATTTGGCAGGAGAATTAAGAGTGGAGGCCAGCAAATATTGAAACAGAGGATTAAAAATTATAGATCATAATCACCACTTTGAGCAGTGGGTGTAAACTTGTGTAATAAACATCTAAAGCCAAACTGTGAATTTCATTACATGTCAAGGAAAAAACTATTTGGAGTATAATGCCAGAACGTGTGTTTGTGGAAGAAAAGTTTGGAAGTCTTGGCTAAATCATAAAAATAAGATTTGCTTGTATTTGGAGCTTTGTAGGTTACAAATTGAATGCTTTAAAAATTTAGTCTCCGAGTAAATATATATGGAAATATTTTTTAAAGTATATATATACACACGCATACATATTCATATGTATTTACATATATGTTAACATATATATAAAAATATAAACATATAGCATGTGTAAATATATAAATATTCCAAAGAGTAATTTATATGCATAAAACATATATAATATCAAAGAATAATATAGAAATAATTCTAAAGCTTGCTGGGGAACATGGGACATAAGACAAAGATCAATATAGTGGGAAAGAGAGAGAGGAAGAAAATCAAAAATTCATTCTGGAAGGTCCACCATATAACTAATATGTTTTCTAGAAAGAGAGAACAGAGATAATGATGGAGAGATTATTAGAGAAATAACACAAGAAATTTTTCCAGAAATGGAGAACTTAAGATTCTAAATTGAAGAATGAACTAGTGCCCCGAAAAATCAATTTTAAAAGGAAGCAGGATTGTGAAGTTTCAGAATAACAGAAACAAAGAGATGATCCTTTTGAAGAGTATACAATAAAGAGTTGGGAATCAGAATGTTAGATTTCTCAACAGCAACATTGGAAGCTAGAAGACCACAGGGCCACATCTTCAAATATTGAAGAGTAGTGTTTCCTAACCTGTGGTTCCATCCCTAGCCAAACTGTCAGTAAGTGGTGATGGTTTAAGCATGTAAAGATACAAGTTTTTGTTTTGTTTTTTTGCTTCTAATACTTCCCCTTTTAGGAAGCTACACAACGTACTCTAACAAATCCCAGGATGATGATGAAGGGAGGTGCCAGGACATCCCCTGTGCAGAAAACTGGAGAGCCAGTGCAGGTTGGAGCATGTGGAAACAACACTTGAGTTGGAGGGCTCCAAGAAAAAAGCCCAGGAATTGATAGGCTATGATAGTTTGGATCATGTGGAAATGTGTCTAAGGCTATAAAGAGGGCGAAGATATTTGCAAAAGACCTATCTGATAAAAGACTGTTATCCCAATACAAAGAACTCTTAAAACTCAACAATAATAAAACCAACAGCCCAATTTTATTTTTTTAAAAGATTTTATTTATTTATTTTAGAGAGAGTGTGTGAGTGGGGGGGGGAGGAGCAGAGGGAGAGAGGGAGTGGGAGGGGGGGAAGAATCTCAAGCAGACTCTGCTGAGTGTGGAGCCCGACGTGGGGCTCCATCTCACATCCCTGAAATAATGACCTGAGCTGAAGCCAAGAGGCAGATGCCTAACTGACGGAGCTACCCAGGTGCCCCTCAACAGCCCAATTTTAAAAAAGGATCAAGGACTTTAAGACTTTAACAGTCACCTCACCAGAAAAGATACAAAGATGGCAGATAAGCATGTGAAAAGATGTTTCACATCACATGTCATCAGGGAAATGCAAATTAAAACACCAATGAGATACCACTACATATCTATTAGTATGGCCAAAATCTGACAACACCAAATGCTGATGAGGATGTGGAGCAACAGGAACTCATTGCTGGTGGGAGTGCAAAAATGGTACAGGTACTTGGGAAGACCAAAGTTTGTAAATTTCTTACCAAACCAAACATACCTTACAAATCCAGCAATTGTGCTCCTTTACCCAAAAGAGCTGAAAATTTATGTCACACAAAAACCTGCACATGAATGTTTATAGCAGTTTTATTTGTAACTGCCAAAATGTGGAAGCAATCCAAATTTCCTTGAGTAGGTGAATGGATATAAACTGTGACATATCCAGACAATGGAATATTATTTAGAGCTAAAAAGAAATGAGTTATCAAGCCATGAAAAGTCACAGAGGAAACTTAAAGCATATTATTATTAAGTGAAAGGAACTAATCTGAAAAGGGTTACGTACTATATGATTCCAACTATGTGACATTCTGGAAAAGGCAAAACATGGAGACAGTAAAAAGATCAGTCGTTGCCAGGGAGGGTGGGAGAGGAATGGATGAATAGGTAGAGCACAGAGGATTTTAGGGCAGAGAAAATACACTGTATGATACTATAATGATAAATAAATGTCATTATACATTTGCTCAAACCCACAGAATATACAACCCCAAGAACGGACCCTAATGTGAACTATGGACTTTGACTAATAATGTTGTGACAGTGTCGGTTCTTGAGTTGTAACCTGTCTACCACTCTGGTGGGGGATGTTCATAACGGGGGAGGTTACACACGTGTGGGGCAGGAGGTCTGTGGGAAATCTCTGTATCTTCCTCTCAATTTAAAAATGCTCTAAAAAATAAAGTCTTAAAAAAAAAAAGACTACAGAGGGTGGAAAAAATTAGAGACAGGCTTTAAGAACACTAAGCAAAAGAAAAACCAAGAATGTCATAGAAGAAAAGAAATGTAATCACAGTGCTCCGTTTGAATTAGTAATGAACAGTATTTATATAAATAATATAAATACTAAAAAAATCATTTAAAGTTTCTGCTACAACTGGATCGGGAGGACGTGGGTCATGAAAATAGGGAGTGGAAATTGGGATTGCAATGTATAAGAGAGCTAATGCTTCCTGTACCTTCACAGGCAGTCAACAGATAATGTTTAAAATTGTTCAGAAAAATGCAGTGAAATGCCAGAGGTATTTGGTTAGATATGGCTTATTGTTAAATCCCTAGCTTTTGTTTTATGTAATAAATCATATTGATAATTTACTTTTAGTAATATTGAGTATAGTATTAAAAATCATTAACTATATGGAAGAAAGTGAGCTGAGAATCATCAACGAGAGTGTATCACAAACCAGGAATTATGATTGATCCGTTCTGCGTATCTGAGCTTGAATTAAAAAAGAAATATTTTAGAAACAGTGAAAAGCCTTAAGAGTGTTTATCTTGGGATTGGGTAGTCAGAGGGACATGAGGCGATGAAGCAGAAGATACTTTAAGACTTTTAGTTAGCATTTAAAAATATCAACCCTACATATGCAAGTTTTGCTTTGAGAAAATGTAATTTACAAAGGAATGATGCAGGCCATTTTCAGAATCTATCAATAATTCCAAACCAATATGGTCACACTTTTTGTGTTTCTCATAATAATTTAACTGAACATGAATTGAGAAGTTAAACTGATTGATGTTTCTATCTCATTTATTTCCTCTATCCAGATAAATTATTTGTAAGTTGGGACATGGCCAAATCGTAAATTGAAGGAAAGCCTAAAAAATTATTAGCTAATAATTATGAAGTTAATTAAGACATAAATAAACAAAAAAAAAAACCTCAGTCAATAGAAGTATTCCAATGATCTTTAAAATGTTTAAAAATCAATAATATGTAGAAACTCTTCATTTGGGCATATCCAATGTTCTGTTTTCTTAGATGACTAATAAATATATGTTTCTGCTTTTATTCTAGTTCTCAGAAGACTTTCAGAGTTAGCCAGTCATGAAATCACAGGCACTATATCTCCTGTTACATTATTTTCCATTTTAAATCATTTCAGGAAAGCCATGTAGAATTTATCCATAACTTAGAATTGACATGAGCATTAAGCACCGTATTGCATTGGAATTTTTATCTTAGAAAAAAAAAACAGCTTAGTTTTGTATAGTATTTTGCAATTATGCTGTCATTAAAGACAGAGAATGCAAAAAAAAACAAAACAAAAAGAATGTTAACCTTGAATTCTGTGTAATCATTTCATGATTAAAGAATTAAAATAATGGTTCTATAATTAGTTTCTATGCTTGTATGATAAAACCTCTCTAATATGAAAAGGAACATGATAATCGTTTTATTTTGTCATCAAAACCCATCAGGTTTTGTAATTTAATTTCCATTGCTTTCTTATTTCAAATTTTAATAATGAATTCCCGATTTTCACTCTTCTTTTCATTCTCCAGAATTTTCACCTGAATACTCCTGAATTCCTTTGCTCTTTATTCAGACATGGAAAGTATACTTCAGTTTGAAGCACAGACTTTAACTGTGGGTCACAACTGGCTAGCCTTCATATCCCCAGTGGTTTTATTGAATGAATAGCAAATCCATAAACTTTCTTCAACACTCTAACCTAATAGAATACCTTATATGTCCTTGCCATTTATTAGATGGTTTATGAAAATCATACGATTTATGAAAAGAAAGTGCACTTGGGGCATTATCTCCAAATTATAACTGCATCTCGCATTGTGCAAAGAGAAGTGACATGTGGTTTCTTAGAGGCAGTAACGTTGTATTTTCAAGAATGCGTTTAAATTCACAGGTATACCTGGAAAACACTTTCTCTCCCATCATTTATCCGTTTAAGCCCTGCAGAGTAGCCTACTAGGGAGTGAGGAAGACTTGAGGCACACTGCTTCTCTCCCCCTGCCCCCTTGCCCATTTTCCTCTAGGGGCCTGGGGAGGTTCACTCTGGCTTCTTGCACCTTCTCTGGGGTCTTAGGCTCCATCACTCCATCACTCCATCTCACATGTTGGAAAGTTTTATGAGAACATGATTTCTGAAATGAAAACTTCGATAAATCGTTTTTCATTGATGGTCTTTTAAAGCTTGCTAAATAATGTTACTTTGTGCTAAGTTTTAAGCAAATGCCTCATCGGAGGTGTGACTACAATAGATTTAGCAATCTTTCTGGGTAGAAAACAACTTGGATTATTTCTGTGAAATTTACTAGTCAGGAAAATTGACCTCAGGCTCACAATAGAATGTCTTTTCTTGTGTATTTATTGTTGGGTCCTGAAATTATGTATGTCTGTGCACGTGTGTGTTCTTTGTAGCTGGAGGAATTCCCCTCGAAAAAGTAAAGCTAAATTTTTCTCACTCCTGCCTGAGACCAGTGACAGGCTAATAAGGAAGAGTGATGATAGTAATAAAATGGGGTGAGGGGTACATTCCTGAGATTTTGCTGCTTATAAAATGATAGGCCTATTACTGGATGACCACACAGGGACCCAGAGTAAGATCCAGTCCCCAGTCTTTCTGATGGAGAGAGGTGACCCTCCCTGTGACTCATCACATCAGAAGCAAATGCAGTATTAACAGCTTTGGTGACTACCTTTTTAACCCAGAAAACATAGCTGTATGTTTTTAATTTGTTATGATTTATTGCACTGAAATTGGTGTGAAATGGACAACAAATCATGGGTGTCAAAAATCTGAAAATGAATTTTATCAGCTGAGGAAAGTGAGTGCCTTTGGGATTTGCATAAGTTTCTCATAATTCTTTTCATATTACAAGTGATGAGCAAAACTGTGAAAATAAACTGAAAATGACATGATATTTCCTAAGTAGCTAATTTCACATGTACATATAGACACATATAAATATAGCCCTGAAGCTTCACTTTAGATTTTTCTCTGTAATTCAAAGTGATTTGTACATACCCACAGCAACATTTGTCTAAAAACCTTAAGTATTAAGACCATTGTCACATCTCACAAATGTTTGAGATTATCTATAGAAAAATTATACGTTATAACTAAGTATTTACCTACTTTACTTTTTCACTGTTCAAACTGGGAAAAGAGAATTTATGCCTACACACCAGTATAAAATTGTGAAGATTGAAGAAAGATCTATCCTCAAATTTCGGATGTTATAAATACCCTTCAGCATTGAAAAAAAAAAAAAAAAGCTCCCCGTCTTAGAAACTAACTTTGCATGCATAATTAATTGGAGCACCATATTCCTACTTCACAACCAGAAAAGAAATTGAATTCAGGTGTTTGGTGAACATATGGGGGATTTACTGTGAATTTATGACCTGTGGTTTGAGTGTAAAACCCCAAGATACTTGCTGATAAAACTTAATGAAGCTTGTACAGAGGAGCTATTTTTATTTGTAGTTTGGTAATTGATACATTTCTTGGTTTAACCCTCCCAGCCTTTCCCCCATTTGTCATAAATCTTCCAGCCTGAGAGAAGAGAGAGAGCCAGAGTAGAAAGCCCTAGTCTCTTTAGCCAGAAGACTAGTGCTTACCGAGTATAAAAATTCAGATATGCTTTTCCACAGCATTTCAGTCCGTTCCTTCCTCCCTTCCCTTTTAATCTAGCAATTTATGCTTTTTCACCTGCACAGGTAACAGGAAGCAAATCCAAGTGCCGTGGGAGGCAGCACTCTAGGTTCCTCTAAGAGAAGCAAAAGCCTTCAAAGAGGGGTGATACCACTTGACTCTGTCTTAAGAAAGCAAAGATGGAGGCACACTGTAGCTCATCATTAAAATCTCGGCAACAAATGTGGTGCCATTTAAAGGTTTCTAGCTCAGGAATCAATACTACCTTCAGGGACGGGAGCCTGCCACACACACTCTAGCAAGATTGCTCTGCTTTTCTGCTCCTAGGGTTTTACCAAGAACGCTCCTGATGTGAGTGCCAAGAAAGAAAACACATGACAAGGGCTCCATTTTAACATACGGGGTGTAATGGGTTTAATGAGAAACCTGTGTTTGCTCACTAATTTACAGCAATTAAGAACTCAGTTCTGACATCTGTAGATTATAACTATTTGTCTGGCGATTACGAGATCAGGAATAGTTTATGGAATTGCTAATCAGTATAGAGAAATAGCTCAGTGAGAAGCATGTGGAGTACCTGAGTCTCTCAGTGGCGCCGGCCCCTAGGAGTTGTGCTGGTAACGCTCTTTAGTTCAGTGACATTTCCCCCCAACACTGTAGTCATCACTGTTCAAGAACTTGTTTGTATCCACTTTATCATGCTGACAATCTGTCTGTTTTGAAAGGATTACAGCTCTGTACATCCGTGCATGACATCACAGTAAGACATTGCTTAATGATCTGAGACGCTTGTGGTCATTGCTGGCTGCGGGTTTCTAAAGCTGTGTGACAGGTCTGCCCTACATGTGTTTCCTCCAGTGTCACTTTTTTGCCTTCTCCGGTCCTGGTGTCTGTTTGAAGTAACATCCTTGAAATAGCTGAATTTGAGACTTGCCATTGGTACAAATAAAGGGACTAAATGTTTTTCCTTTTCTAGGATGCAGGAAGAATTAGTAATTGGATAAGGAAGGGAAAGGTGCTTTAATTTTTCTCTAGTGAAAATATTTTGAAAAGTAATAGTATCTGGGAAGGATGGGTTGTTTACATAACATACTGGATCTTCAGTCTTTTCATTTGTGTGTAACTACCAAGGAAGTCCAAAAAGAGATACATTTCCCTGAAATAAGTGGACCAAAATGCAGGGACCTCCTGTGAAGGGCGAGTTATCCATGGATAGCCTCAAGGCTTGGAAAAGCCAGAGTTCAGGAAAACAGGGTTCTTTGAGTGTCATGAATGGTGTCCTGAAAGCTTTAACTTACTATCTTCGTCTTTGTCAGTATGCTGGGATGCAGACCATAATGATGTTTCCGAAGTCTTGACTGCAAGATCCCAGAGTCTGGGAGACGGTAGGACTTTGAGGCGCTGGTGGGTGGAGAAGAAAGAGTTCCTTAAGGGGAGAAGTTGGCAGTCAGCAGAACTCTAGGCGCCCCCCCCCCCGGTGTAGCATGGGACCCCTGGGAGAGTGCTAGAAATACGTCATTGGGAATATGCTTCGAGTGTGGAGTGGCATGATATCCGAGATCTCAGACAGAATTTGAAAATTGACTTTTGTGTTTTTTTTTTTTTTAAAGATTTATTTATTTATTTGACAGAGAGAGACATAGCGAGAGAGGGAACACAAGCAGGGGGAGTGGGAGAGGGAGAAGCAGGCTTCCCGCCAATGAGGGAGCCCAATGTGGGGCCTGATCCCAGGACCCCGAGATCATGACCTGAGCCGAAGGCAGACGCTTAACGACTGAGCCACCCAGGCGCCCCGACTTTTGTGTTTTTTTTAATTGGGAAAAGAATAATGTCCTTTTGCATTTCCAGTAATTGGATGCCAAGTGCATGTGTGAAATGCAGTAGCATTTGGAATAGAATTTTGTACTTAGGCCAAAAAGTAAATTGCTAGGGCTGAGGAGTGTATAGCAAAAATGGAAAGGCCGAGGATGTAAGCTGATGTGGTTAACAAAATCTTTACTGTGTGTACCTGTTCTTTTGTAAATTGGGGATTTGAAGGACATATGTTAAGTGCCGAACTCTGGACAAACTAAGTAAAACCAGTTTTAACCAGGAATATCTCTGTGTGAGTTTATGTCAGATCCTGGCAGGTCACCTATCTCTGCCAGGAAGAGAAACTAGGAGTGAGCCCTTGAGTTCAATTTTACTGAATGACCTGATTGGTGGGTCTGTTTTCACCACACTCTGAGAAAACACCCACATAGCTGCTTTAGTCTCATGAGGACTGATTTTCAGAGGTCACAGAGCCAGAGTGGTTATCTTGGGTAAAGTGATGAGGAGACTGACTGTAAGAGTCACCCTAAGCAATTGGGTAGATTTCCATGGAGTATTCTTGGCGATATACTGGTGCTCAGTAGAAAGCACATTTGATTGGTTTCTTGTGTTAAGATCTGGCCAGTAACCATCTTTCAGGGACATCTTCTGCAATAGTATTTACTTTGTGCAATTTTTCTCAGAGACTAGAACTTTGGAGTGACTAACCATATAAATGATAGTGGTAAAACTCATTCATAAAATACGATTCTTCTCTTGCATTCTGCTCTTCTAGCCAGCATGCTTTTGCAACAGGCAATGTTTGTTTGGTTGCAACCATGGGCAGGGTTTAGGTCTTTGTACTTCTAGGCCACTTTACTTCATTTAATAAGTGTGTACAGCCCCCGCCCCCGCCTCCCTGCCAGCACTGTCTAAGGTGATATGGTGGTGGTGGTGGTTTAAGGGAAGGAGGTTTAGAGTGTCTGTTCGTTGTCTTTTGTTGCAATGGAGCACAAGAAAGCAAACCCACTGTGCAATCACATTTCAAACCCCTACTTGCATCACATCCATGAACATCCTGTGGGTGAAATCAAGACACATGGCCAAGGCCAACATCAATGGGTATTCATTCTATTGCTGTATAACAAATTAACAGTCTTAACAACTTCTTCTGTCAGTTTCTACGGATGTGGGGTCCAGCAATGGCTCAGCTGAATCCTCTGTTCAGGGTCTCATCCAGGTACAATCAAAGTCAGCCAGGCGGGGGTCTCACTGGGAGGGTCCACGAGGGAAACATTTGAGTCACTGCTCCTGGAGTTGTTGATAGCATTCTGTTCTCTGCAGCTGTAGGATTCAGGGCAACTTTCTTTTTCAAAGCCAGAAGAGAGAGATATGGTCTTGCAAGATGGGCACTGCATTCTTATATAATCACACAAATGTAATCATATCCATTCCTTGACCTTTGTCTCATTTCATTGGTAGAAGCAAGTCACAGGCCCTGCCCACACTCAGTGACGAGGAGTTGTGCGAAGGTGTGGATACTTGGAGGCAGGGATTGTGGGGTCACCCTGAAGTCTATCCATTACAAGTATTTGCATAACAGTTTACCCTGCCGCAGGGACGTGACTTACAGAATATATATATATATGTATATATATAATATATATATACATATATATATATATTAAATGATTGTGATGAAGTCATGAGCTTAAGAAAGAGAAACACATGCACATGTAAGTTATAAACACTGTAAAACAATGTTTACTGGTAGAATCAGAAGATGGAAGGAAAGGAGAAGATATTATGGAAAGAAAGATACGAGTGAATTTACCTTCTTCCTCTCCTCTTGTGCTAGAGATTATAATCATCTCTCCATTCTGGGCACCGTGGAAAGCCTGCCACCATTCGTTCTCTCCCTTCTTTCTATCTTTCCCTTCCCCTTTCATGGTTTTCTTCCTTCTATGGGAAAACTACTGTATACCAAGGTGGTATACCTTCTTGCTCAAAAAAATGAGTGGTCGTTATCCCTTCCACTGCATTCTGGATCTTAAAGCTATGCCCTCTATTCCAGCTTTCCAGATTTCTTTTGCATAATTAAAATGCAAATGTTAAGGTATTTTTAGTCCATAAAGAATTAATCAGTCACATCACAAACTCCTCTCTCTCAGCATATGCTGGTCTGAGAAGATAGGTCAGAACTCCAGCCTGCAGGGCAGTATACGCAGTGTTAGATCAGAAGGAGCAGAGAGTTTCAGAGAGGCAAGACTAGATGGCCAGTGCCTAGTTGTCTCTTTAAAAAAATATTTCTGTTTCTTGGGCCTGTTACTAGGGGGATCACTGGCCTTATCTTGGTGCGGTGGAAGTAAATAGCCTAGAAAAGCAACATATAAAACAGGCAGCATCTGCAGAATACAAAGTAGAGCTTGCAAGCTAGCTGCCCACAGACCAATGTGGTTTTGGTTTTTTGTTTTGTCTCACCTAGGCTCAAAAAAAGAAAATAAGCCAACATTTAAAATTCATGGAATAGGAGAGAAAACTATAGTTCTGACTTCTCTTTTTTAAAAAAATTAGAAGGCAACACCAGGCTCACATCCCTTCAGGACAGAAATCTACTGGAACCAAGTAAGGGCCTCCCTTTCCAGACCATGCATATTACTCCCATTTGTCACAGAACCTACATGGGTGCTCCCAAGGCCGTTGGCTTTCCTTCCGTTGTTAGGTCGTTAGTCAGTTGCCCCAGGGGCGTTGGAATTTGTCCCGACTATGACGTTTGCAGGCTGAATTATTTTTTAAGTGTTGTCCATATAGCACCTGCAATGCTTTCAGATACATACAGATTCCTGGGACCCGCCCATGACTGACTGAATCAGAATTTCTCTAGGTGAGTCTTAGTCAATCAGCGTTTTTAAGCAAGCGCTCTCTATGATTCTCATGCACGCATGAGAACGGCTGTTGATGTTTCTTTTCTCACTCGCTGTACCTAAGGAGATGGTTGGATAGCGAGCCTGTGGGGCTCAGGTGCAGGACAGGCTCCAGAGCTCACCCGCACATAGGATCGTTGCTCCAGTTAGTGTGAATTGGTATGCTCAGCTGCTTTTGCAAAGCATGTTGCAGTGGTCCATTCCAAAGGCTATAAAGCCTAGCACTCTGTGTGATCTGCCTCTGACAGGAGAGGGTCCAAACTCCATGGTAATTATGGATGGGAAAGATTTGAATTCCATATAATTCAGGGTTACACTGTACAGGCCGGAAGAGGAATCTTTGTAGTGGGTGATCCAATGTATCCTTGTTTGAATGCTGTCAGAAAGACTTCCAGATCATTACTGAACCAAAACCAACTGCCTTCATTTAGTTTAAAATTTATATACAAATACACACACAACAAACACACACATATAAAAGTATAAAAGAAAGTTCCAATTGGACTAAAACTAAAAAAAAACAATGTGTAAGGGAAGGCTGCGTTGGTGTTAGACTTAAATTGTTTTATGTCTGTCTGTGTGGATTCTTTATGAGAAAACCATCTCTATAAGTGCCCTCTTCATCCCTCCTTTCTGTAGAAATTATGATTTACTGGCTTGTCATTAAGAGTTGTATTGTCTCTCTCACCCATCTGATTGACTCATGTGGTATCTTTGTTATATTCTTCACACACACACACACACACACACACACAAAATAATGAGCAACTTTCAATTGGCAATGAACCTAAATATAAGTTTATTGGGATGTGTATGGATTAGCCGCTAATGCTAATGAATATTTAAAATTTCCTTTGGCTTTCTTGGCAGAAGAGCTAACCAAGAACTTTAGAAGTCCAAATGTGAATCATTGGCCCGTTATAGACTGGCCTGAGAAACAGAACGAGCAGTTGCAAGGGTTTCATTCTTGAAGCCAGGATTTCACCTTCAGACTGCCAACTGTTGTCCCCAAGGATGCTTGATGGTCTTCCAGTCTTTGGAAGTCATCATCAATCATGAAAACCATTGCAGCCCGTTTTTCAATTTCAATCCTTAGAGTGGCTTTGCTAGTCTTAGGCAAGTGGGTTGCCATCCTCTAGAGCAGAGGAAGAAAGGAAGCAAAGGAAAAGAGAGTGAAGCAGTATCTCACCAGCGGCTGAGATTTGAAATAAGGGCAGAAGTGACTTCCAGAACTTGGCTGTTACTGTGAAAAACATTGAGGTCACCAGAATTTAAAATTAAGGACACTGGGTCGACTTCCTGTGTTGGGAGAGTTGCACTTTCAGTTAACCACAAATAGTATGAGATCAATTTTCATCAATGGCTTGGACTTCATGAACCTAATAATTACAGGGTTAAAACTGTCTATGCTACATGAAAATAATAGGGAAATATTTCTAGTTAGACCTGTAAGATACTTTGTCAGTCAAGCCTCCTACAATCCTCCTATTAAAAGTCATGAAGAAATATTCCAGGAACAAAAAAGTCACAGTTGGAGAAACAGCAGTGAGATTAATGAATGCTCACTTCCTATCTCAGGAACTATCTTCATGCCTACATTATCACAGCTTCACATGGAGAGCACGAGTTCCAGGGGGGTTGGGTATTATGTTGGGAAGCCATTATTGAAAACGTATATGTTCAAAAATAAAAGATGCTGTATATGTTTCTTAAAAACCAGTGGGAATAGAACTTATACAGGAATTCAGTAAAGTGGCAGGATATAAAATCAATGCACAGAAATCAGTTGCATTTCTATACACCAACAACAAGACAGAAGAAAGAGAAATTAAGGAGTTGATCCCATTTACAATTGCACCCAAAACCATAAGGTATGTAGGAATAAATCTAACCAAAGAGGCAAAGAATCTGTACTCAGAAAACTATAGAAAACTCATGAAAGAAATAGAGGAAGACACAAAGAAATGGGAAAACGTTCCATGCTCATGGATTGGAAGAACAAATATTGTGAAAATGTCTATCCTACCTAGAGCAATCTGCACATTTAATGCAATCCCTATCAAAATACCATCCACTTTTTTCAAAGAAATGGAACAAATAATCCTAAAATTTGTATGGAGCCAGAAAAGACCCCGAATAGCCAGAGGAATGTTGAAAAAGAAAAGCAAAGCTGGTGGCATCACAATTCCGGACTTCAAGCTCTATTACAAAGCTGTCATCATCAAGACAGTATGGTACTGGCACAAAAACAGACACATAGATCAATGGAGCAGAATAGAGAGCCCAGAAATGGACCCTCAACTCTATGGTCAACTAATCTTCGACAAAGCAGGAAAGAATATCCAATGGAAAAAAGACAGTCTCTTAAACAAATGGTGTTGGGAAAATTGGACAGCCACATGCAGAAGAATGAGACTGGACATTTCCTTACACCACACATAAAAAGAGACTCAAAATGGATGAAAGACCTAAATGTGAGACAGGAGTCCATCAAAATCCTTAAGGAGAACACAGGCAACAACCTCTTCAACCTCAGCCGCAGTAACTTCTTCCTAGAAACATCGCTAAAGGCAAGGGAATCGAGGGCAAAAATGAACTATGGGGACTTCATCAAGATAGAAAGCTTTTGCACAGCAAAGGAAACAGTCAATAAAACCAAAAGACAACTGACAGAATGGGAGAAGATATTTGCAAATGACATATCAGATAAAGGGCTAGTATCCAAAATCTATAAAGAACTTATCAAACTCAGGGTGCCTGGGTGGCTCAGGTCATGGTCCTGGGGTCCTGGGATCGAGCCCTGCATTGGGCTCTCTGCTCAGCGGGAAGCCTGCTTCTCCCTCTCCCACTCCCCCTGCTTGTGTTCCCCCTCTCGCTGTGTCTCTCTCTCCTCTGTCAAATAAATAAATAAATAAAGCTTAAAAAAAAAAAAGAACTTCTTAAACTCAACACCCAAAGAACAAATAATCCAATCAAGAAATGGGCAGAAGACATGAACAGACATTTCTGTAAAGAAGACATCCAAATGGCCAACAGACACATGAAAAAGTGCTCAACGTCACTTGGCATCAGGGAAATACAAATCAAAACCTCAACGAGATACCACCTTACACCAGTCAGAATGGCTAAAATTAAGGCAGGAAACGACAGATGTTGGCGAGGATGTAGAGAAAGGGGAACCCTCCTACACTGTTGGTGGTAATGCAAGCTGGTGCAGCCACTCTGGAAAACAGTATGGAGGTTCCTCAAAAAGTTGAAAATAGAGCTACCCTACGACCCAGCAATTGCACTACTGGGTATTTACCCCAAAGATACAAATGTAATGATTCGAGGGGCACGTGCACCCCAATGTTTATAGCAGGAATGTCTACAATAGCCAAACTATGGAAAGAGCCTAGATGTCCATCAACAGATGAATGGATAAAGAAGATGTGATATATACAATGGAATATTATGCAGCCATCAAAAAATGAAATCTGCCATTTGCAATGACATGACGGAACTAGAGGGTATTATGCTAAGTGAAATAAGTCAATCAGAGAAAGACAATTATCATATGATCTCACTGATATGAGGAATTTGAGAAACAAGACAGAGGATCATAGGGGAAGGGAGGGAAAAATGAAACAAGATGAAACTAGAGAGGGAGACAAACCATAAGAGACTCTTAATCTCAGGAAACAAACAGGGTTGCTGGAGTGGAGGGGGGTGGGAGGGATCAGGTGGCTGGGTGATGGACATTGGGGAGGATATGTACTATGGTGAGCGCTGTAAATTGTGTAAGACTGATGAATCACAGACCTGTACCCCTGAAACAAATAATACATTATATGTTAATAAAAAAAATTTAAAAAAAAAAAACAAACAAACAGTGGGAATAATAACCTGCTCAGCTCAAGAGTACGGAGGGGAAGTTTTAAGCCATATCCAAATGTGGGCTGAAGCCTTAAGTAGCACATTTTACAGATCCATTAACCTTTAATGTTCTCAGGGCGATCCATTCAAAATATTTGTCAGAAGGAAAAAGGGAAGACAGGCTTTTATTGACTGGGAAAATAATCAAACTTAGAGTATTGACAGAATGTTCCAGAAGCTCTAATGAAATTAATAGCAACATAAAGGTGATAGGGATCTATCCAGTAGATTAAATGATGAAAGACTATCCCATATTCTTGGAAGACGTTAATATTGCCCTATATGCAAATATTTTCAATTTGAGATTTGTAAACCTTTGGAATTCTTCAAAACACATGGAATTATATGAAGATATATATTAGAGAATTTATATACTCTACTATGCAGACTTTCTCTTTCCAAGCTACCTCTGACAAATTACATGACCCGGGGCAGGGGGCTATGCAGCCAGAAGAACTCAGAATCACACTGAGTAACCAGGGTAACATGTTTTCAATGAAGAGACCCGGTCTTCTAGTACCTTACAGCTCCCCTTTCTGCGAGCAGCTTGGAGGGTATAGATGATATAAATATAAGGCTCAATTCTTGTCCTCAAGGAGTCTGATGTTTTGTTGGGGAGATTGCGTGTACCTCATGTGCTTGAATAGCTCTCCTGATAGGACATGCCTTCGTCCTCAGGGGATGACACAGACCAAAAGTGCCATGAGATTTAAGATTGTTTTAACTTTGGCCATCTTTTCAATTCTTGCAAAATACTGCTTTTAAAATCTGTATGATTTTATAAAACAGGGGCTTTGGAGTCTGATATATGTTTTGCTAATTGACACAACATGGCACAGTGAAATCAGGGCTGGACTGGATACCAGAAGAATCTGGACTGCAGCCTCACCTCCCCATTGACCAGCAGGGAGACTGCAGACAAGTCACTTACCTTCTTCGAACGTCAGTTTCTATGTGTGTGTGTGTGTGTGTGTGTGTGTGTGTGTGAGAGAGAGAGAGAGAGAGAGATACTACCATCTGTACCTATCTTAAAAAGCATTTTGAGAATTAAAATTTAATGCTATAAAAAAAAGAAGGCAACATTATTATCAGCTAACTGGTGAAATCAAACTACCACCCAAAGTTATTTTTAAAATGCTTGTCATTTATGCTGTGAGAACTGTACTTTGTGTATAGACCTCTAATAACTCCTAAATAGGAACTTTATATGATGGCTTATGAAAATAATACTGCACGTTTGTGAGGCTATATTGTATGGTATTACCTTACTTGATTGTTGCAACTATGATATTTAGAGCAAAAATGATTATCATGTCCACTGCATATATATAAAAAACCCCACAACTCAGAGGTCTTAAGTGCCTTAGTCTAAGAAGGTAGAGGAGCAAGGACAGGACCCTGATATTTCTGACTTTTAATGCAACGTCCTTTCCAAAAAAATTTTGCTGCCAAAACCTTGCCAGATTACAGAAAGGAAGTGAGGCTTTTAAAGTACTGTATAAAACAGGATTGTCTAAAAATACTGCTTGCCTTCTTGAATATCTGAAATAACTTCAATAACTCTTAATCATAAGAACAAAATGAAAGCATTTTAAATGCCCAGATATTGTTTTATAAACTCACTGCCTCTTAAACAGTGTCATTCCACAGCAAGCTGCCGTTTTCTTTCCCTAGCAACTGCAATTCACAGATTGTATCTCCAAAGGGTGTTCATTGTTGCCCCTTCTCTCTTTTAGCAACAGATCAACTCCTAGCAACCATGATCGGATACAGCGTCTACGGCAAGAATTTCAGCAAGCGAAGCAGGATGAAGATGTAGAAGATCGGCGACGTACCTATAGCTTTGAACAACCCTGGGTGAGTATTTGGTTCTGCAGCATAACGAATGGTCTGACAACTTGCCTGCAGTAAGAGCCACTACGCTCTGACCTTCGTTCTTTATGAAACAAGACAAGATGGAGCCAAATTCCTTTGACCTTTAACATATTGACCTTTTCCTCATTTCCATCTGGGTTTCATCATTGCTAATTTCATTTTATATCTTGTTGCACCATCTGTCCATTGCATAATCAGTTTCATTTGCCTTATGACAAGACATAGCAAAAGGATTCTTGCTCTCAACGATGCACTTTTTTTTTTAACTTTAGTAAATATTTTTCTATATACATTTTTCTCAGAATCAGAGCCAGAATAAATTAGTTGAACACATGTCTATTGTGTATCTACTATACACGAAGTATAATATTTAGCAATTCTTGATTCTTTATTCTCCCTCATCCCCTTTGTGTATTCATTGAATCCCTATTGTTTATCTGCCCATGTCCCTGTTCTAGCGTATCCTGCTCACAGCCATCACAGTGATTTTTCTAAAGCAAAATTTGGAATGGCTTCTCAAGGCCCACGAGAGAGAGAGGCGCTAATCCCCCTAAGTCCAGCCCCAGACTTGTGCTCGGTTCTTATCTTTTCCCTTGGAGATGATGAGACTTCTGGGAATGGGAGGCAATGGAGGAGATTTTGGCGGCGGGGTGTCGGGGGGGTTCAAGATGACAGGAATTTTGAAGAATCTCTTTGGAAACTTGAGAAAGAGTCAATTAGAGATGAACATACAAGCTGCTTGAGGTAGGAAGTTCTAGCTGAGAGTATTAGTAAGTCTAGTCAGCATGGGACTGTGACCATAGCCAGCAATGTTAAAGGACTGGGAATAGAAAAACAATTTTTTGATTAATTTGGTGGTGGGGATTGGCGAGACAGACATGACAGAAAGTCAGGGAAGGCACACTGAAGGCATGGGGAAGATGCTGGTGGAGCATTGCCCAGGCCAGGTAAGGTGGTGAGTACGGGTCAAGGAAGCATTACCCCAGTTGCCTGGGAGGATGCCAGAAGGGTTGGCGGTCTAGGGGTTAGAAAGGTTGGCTGTGGTCAAAACAGTATATTTTTTAGAGTCCAGGATCTTGGAGGTGGGGCAGTTCTGGATGATTTGGGGTCAAAGGTATGCCATCCATGTGAGTTCTGAAGTAGACGAGAGCTTAAGGTCCAAAAAGTTAATGAGTTCAGTTCAAAGTGCTGGGATTATAATTACACTAGATATTTGGGAAAGGGCATGTACCCAACTGACCCAGAACTGAGAGGTTGGTTATTTTGCAGGGAAGCAGAGATAAAGGTAGGAATATAGTTGGAGGCTTCAAAGCTAGATTAGAAGTTTGAAGAAAGATGGTATCAGGACAGAGCATAGGCCCACTGGCCAGGTGACCTGGCTCTTCAGGCCTATCTTCTTATGTTGTAAACCAAGAGAGTTAGACTAGATGGTTGAGTGTCAGTTATTAAATCCTTTGTTAAAATGAAAATTTAAGAGGAAGCTGAGTGCATAAGGCAGAGTAGATACAAGCAAATCTCCAAGTGTGGTCCACGGACCAGCACCTTGAACCGTCACTTGGAAGCTTGTTATAATTGCACATTCTTGGGCCCTGCCTCAGACCTACTGGATCTGAACCTCTCTGGGTGGGACCCAGGAATCTAATATTTTAACAAGCCCTTGAGGGGTCATCTGAAGCCTGTTCAACTTGGAGAAGCACTGCACTACAGCTTAAATCATCTCTGAGGTCCTTTTTTGCCCTAAAATCCAACACCCTCAATATACTCTGTACAAGGCCAGAAACCTATAAACGTTTTGATCATGGGGTTTAGTGATCAAACTGGAGTCTGTGGAAGATCATTTTGAGAAAGAAGAAGGAAAAATGGGAGAAGCGGTGCTAGTTTGAAGGGCTTTACCTCAGTTCAAGTGAGGAAGGTGGAGCGAGCCTTAAAGAGGGCGATCGGCAATATGAGACCAACATCCAAGAGTAAAAAGTCCTTGTGAAATCAATCCTAGCCTAACTTTGGGAGATTATAAAACAAGTTCAGCAAATATAATATCTAAGAAAATCTCTAATTGTGTTTCTGCAACAATATTACTATTAATGGTATTGTTTTTCTAAAACATTTATTTTTTAGATGATCAAGTAAATTGAGTCATTCCCAGGTAGCAACATGACAGGATTATGTTAATTTATTTATATTGTTTGGCATAATTGACTCAGTCTCTTCCTACCAGGTTTCCTAAAGCAGGGTTCTTTTTTTTTTTTTATTAAGTTTTTAATTTTAATTCCTGTATTAGTCACACAGTGTTATGTTAGTTTCAGGTGTACAATATAGTGATTCAACACTTTCATATAACACCAGGTGCTCATCACAATAGGTGCACTCCTTAATCCCCATCACCTATTTCACCCATCCCCCCACCCACCTCCTCTCTGATAACCATCAGTTTGTTCTCTATAGTTAAGAGTCTGTTTCTTGGTTTGTCTCTCTCTCTCTCTTTTTTCCTTTGCTCACTTGTTTTGTTTCTTAAATTCCACATATGAGTGAAATCGTATGATATTTATCTTTCTTTGACTTATTTCGCTTAGCATTATACTCTAGCTCCATTCATGTCATTGCAAATGGCAAGATTTCATGCCTTGTTATGGCTGAGTAATATTCCATTGTGTGTATCCCACCTCTTCTTTATCCATTCGTCTATCAGCAGACAGTTGGGCTGCTTCCATAATTTGGCTATTGTAAATAATGCTGCAATAAACACTGGGGTGCATGTATCCCTTTGAATTAGTGTTTTTGTATTCTTTGGGTGAATATCCACTAATGTGATTACTGGATGGTAAGGTAGTTCTATTTTTAACTTTTTGAGGAACCTCCATACTGTTTTCCACAGTGGCTGTACCAGTTTGCACTCCCACCAACAGTGCATAAGAGCTCCTTTTTCCCCACATCCTCACCAACACTTGTTTCTCATATTGTTGATTTTAGCCATTCTGACAGGTGTGAGATGATATGTCATTGTAGTTTTGATTTGCATTTCCCTAATGATGAGTGATGCTGAGCATCTTTTCATATGTCTGTTGACCATCTGGATGTCTTCTTTGGAGGAATGTCTGTTCAGGTCTTCTGCCCATTTTTTAATTGGATTATTTGTTTTTGGGGTGTTGAGTTGTATCAGTTCTTTATATATTTTGGATACCAACCCTTTATCGGATATGTCATTTGCGAATATCTTCACCCATTTGGTAGGCTACCTTTTAGTTTTGTTGATTGTTTCCTTTGCTGTGCAAAAGCTTTTTATTTTGATAAAAGAGTTTTTATAGTCCCAATACTTTATTTTTGCTTTTATTTCACTTGCCTCAGGAGACAGATCTAGAAATATGTTGCTATGGCCAATGTCAGAGAAATTACTGCCTGGGCTCTCTTTTAGGATTTTTATGGTTTCAGGTCTCACATTTTGGTCTTTAATCCATTTTGAGTTTATTTTTGTGTATGGTGAAAGAAAGGGTCCAGTTTCATTCTTTTTTTTTTTTTTAAGATTTTATTTATTTATTTGAGAGACAGAGAGAGTGAGCATGAGCAGGGGGAGGGGCAGAGGGACAGGGAGAAGCAGACTCCCCGCTGAGCAGGGCCTGAGATCATGACCTGAGGTGAAGGCAGACGCTTAACTGACTGAGCCACCCAGGCGTCCCTCCAGTTTCATTCTTTTGCATGTGGCTGTCCGGTTTAGCCAATACCATTTGTTGAAGAGACAGTCTTTTTCACCACTAGGTACTCTTTCCTGCTTCAGTGAAGGTTAACTACCACGTAACAGTGAATTCATTTCTGGGTTTTCTCTTCTGTTCTGTTATCTGTGTGTCCGTGTTTGTGCCAGTACCATACTGTCTGGATGACGACAGCTTTGTAATATAAGTTGATGTCTGCAATTTTGATACCTTCAGTTTTACTTTTGCTTTTTCAGGGTTGCTGTCTCTATTTGGGCTCTTTTGTGGTTCCATACAAATTTTAGGATTGTTTGTTCTAGTTCTGTGAAAAAAATGCTGTTGGTATTTTGGTAGGGATTGCACTAAATGTGTAGATTGCTTTGGGTAGTATGGACATTTTAACAATATTTGTTCTTCCAATCCATGAGCATGGAATGTCATTACATTTCTTTGTGTCTTCTTTAATTTCTTTCATCAACAATTTATAGTTTTGGAATACAGATCTTTCACCTCTTTGGTTAATTAAGCTTATTCCTGAATATTTCATTGTTTTTGGTGCAATTGTAAATGGGATTGTTCTCTTATTTTCTCTTTCTGCTGCTTTTTTATTAGTGTATAGAAGTGCAACAGATTTCTGTACGTTGATTTTGTATCCTGTGACTTTTACTGAATTCATTTATCAGTTCTCATGGTTTTTTGGTGGAGTCTTTTGGGTTTTCTATATATATAGTGTCATGTCACCTGGAAATAGTGGAAGTTTTACTTCTTCCTTACCAACTGGGATGCCTTTTATTTCTTTTTGTTGTCTGATTGCGGTGGCTAGGACTTCCAGCACTATGCTGAATAAAAGTGGTGAGAGTGGCATCCCTGTCTTGTTCCTGACATCAGGGGAAAAGCTCTCAGTTTTTCACCATTGAGGATGATGTTCTCTGTGGGTTTTTCATAGATGGCATTTATTATGTTGAGGTATGTTCCCTCTAGGCCTACTTTGTTGAGGATTTTTATTGTGAATGGATGTTGTACTTTGTCAGATGCTTTTTTTCTGCATCTATCGAAATGATCATATGGTTTTTACCCTTTCTCTTATTGATGTGATGTATCATGTCAATTGATTTGAAGCAGGATTCTTTTTTGAGGTGTGGTAAACATCCTTAGCTATGTATATTTCACAGAAAGGCTGAAAAAAGGAAAGAGTACAGTGGCCACCTAAAGGAAAAAACCAACCCTATATGAAAATGGTTCTCAAACACAGAGTTCTAACCTTGCAAGAGCCTGCATGGGTTTCTCAGTCCCCATACCACACTGTGAGGAGCAGCGGAATGCCGACTTACTTTTCTTGGGAATGTGGATTTCAAACCACAAACCAGCATATTTGCAACATTACTGTTTAATTAATTATTTAATTAATCAAATGTATTGAGTGCTTATTACTATGTTCCAGTCAATGTGTTTGGTGCTGGAGGACAAAGACGGGAAGGAAAGACTACCCTTAGAAC